>NW_025954415.1:0-37181 GCF_022376455.1 Epithele typhae | reverse complement strand
GAGAGCGATGAACATTCGTCCCGGGTCATACAGAGCAGTGCGCACTAAGCAGCTCAAGTCCCAAGGATACTACAAAGCGGGTATGTACTCAATCTTAGCCGACCCAATGCGGCTGAGACGTGATGCGGGCCCGAAAAAGCGAACAGAGGAGGACAAGGGGGAGTTCCGGTATGCAATCCATTTCGCGACAAGCGACAAGAAATTTAGGTGGGGAGCGCCTCGGGACTACCCGAGACAAACACGGGCACGTGATACAATCTCCTTTTCCAGCGGCAGATATGGACGCGTCCTGGGAGAGTGACACGAGCAGTTTCGAGTCGAACAATCGTAGCCGTAGATGGGTTTTGGGGCACAACGTCCGTTGTCTGGACACCTTGTCCCAGGACCACAGGTATCGGACGCCTCCCTCTCGGGGGCCTCAAAAGGCCCTCCACGCGCATCCTCTCTCTTTAACCACTCTCTTGCTATCCTCCTGCACGCTCTGCTCTCCCCGCTTTCATTTGCTTGTTTTCTCGTTGCTGCTCTGCAATCCGCTCGTCATCATGCTTGATTATCGTGGCTTCTCGGCGTGGATCACTGTCGATGATCTTGAGCTCGTCGAGTTCGAGCCGCGGATTAATGAAGCAGAACATACCGTCATTTGTTGGATCGCTGGAGTACCCGGAAAGGTCAGTGTTCTGTTACTGCTCGTGCGCATTCGGAACCCAACCGCTTCACTGTGCCTCCGATCCAGCCCTTCATCGTCAATTGGCGTGACCACGGCAGCGATGTTGACTCCGCAAGTCAAATCATTATCGATGGTCACGAAGCGTCCGGTCAATTCCTGCACGGCCGAGGGGAGGAGCTCCGACGTGGAGTGCGTGTAGACGACACGACTATCCGTCCGTTCGTGTTCTCGACGATCGGAAGTGGTACGGCATTTGCCAACCCGTTTACGGCGCTCTTATTGATCTTGTACAAGCCCACCCTACAGGACCTATTGACAAGAACATTGGCTGCATCGTCCTCGACATCAGGCTGGTCAAACGGCACGAGTTGTGTGAGCCGGATGAAATACGGGCAGCTCCTACGGGGATCAACAGAGGGCGCCGTCCAGAAGGCGACATTGCTGTAGGGTTCGTATATCATTCCTAGGGTTTAGATGAGTAACTGATCATGCATAGTTTCGGAGATGCTCAACGAATGTCTGCGAGACAAAAGACATGGAGGTGTGAGCCTTTGGACCCCGACCATCCTGAAGAATGGGTGAAATTCATCTTCCGCTACCGCACCAAGGGTAAGTAACCTTTGCACCAAAACACTATTGTGCTCACCAGCGCATGCACAGAGTGGTTATACTCTCAGATGATCATCACAGAGGAAGATGCGGCTACTTCTCGTCCGGTTTCTCACCAAGCTGTCAAATATCTGAGTGTCGCCAATATCCCTGCCCACATCCCTCGCCAATATCGTTCTCCTGGGCCGGTAATCACTCCATTGCCCGGCTCGCCTGGAGGGGAATCCGTATCGTCTCTTTCATCGACTCCTGCCAGCACCTCTGGAAGAGAGTTGCTTGGTCACGGATCTAGACCTGGAGCGTCTAGCATGAGTCGAGTGAGTAGTCATACATGTATTGATATAACGTACTGATGAAGTGCCTTCTCGAGACTACTTCCACCAGCACCAATCGCACCTTTTCAGGGTCGTGGATTCCCGACCCTTCAGACGAATTGGGTGGAACCGACACCTGGAAGGAATACAAATATGAGCCTCGCAACAAGAACGGCGATATCCCCCGATGAATTTCCCAACATTCCGAACATCAATCGCCAAAATCGCTATCGTTTGCAGCTTTCCTATGTCTCGTTTGCTGTCCAAGTATCGCCCTGCAGTACCGCTGCTATGTCACTGTATCGTCGTCTTGCTTCTGACGTGTAGCCGAACTTGATCTATGTTACGATCTCTTCTATCCCGTGCTTGTCGTGTCCTGCTTCTAGTTGTCTACTTGCTTTGTAATGTCGCTCACCAATCGTTGTTTGTGCTATGTACAAGTGAGGTCAGCTTCGAAGTCAAATACCAATCCACCTTTTGTCTATCGTCTACTCAACGTCCAGTTACCACATAGACTCACTCGGCATAAAAAGACTGTTGAGTGGATTTTTTGGTCTTGCTCAGGGCGTGTGATTTGGGTGTCATCCTGATAGGTGAGTGTCGTAGGTGGGGGGGCTCGGCGCTCAGTAAGCCTGTCGTTACGCTTCGGACATTGGGCGTAGAACCCTAACCCTACGCCACCTGGTGTCCAGTCCCCTCGCAGTCCGCGGAGCGTCTGGCATGCCGTGCGTTCACTGGCAGGCTTGCGTGCCACCTCCATGTCCTCAACCCCTCCCTCTCGCCTGTCCTCATTGCCTTCCTATGCAACTGTAACGGCATCAAGGCTCAAGTCCCTTTACTCCGACTTCACGTTTCAGAAGCAGTCCAACCCCACCTCGTATGCCTCCAACGTCGAATGGTGGCGGAGCACACTAGAGACCGCACTCTGGCAAAGTATCCTATCCGACGGTCCTGTGGCCAGCACCTCTTCAGATAGGCTGGTTCTACATGCTCAGGGTCTTGCATTTGCGGATCGTTTTCGGCTCGATGGCGTAGGCAAACCTCTCGGGATTCCCACCGTTATTGTGAGTATTCCGATGTCGTATGCGTCTAATATTCTCATTGGCGCTTCCTACCAGTAGTCCGAGCTGCACAGTTCGAAAGCACTCATCCCCGTCCCCGAGTTCCTTTCTTCTGCACGCTCTATATACGACCCCGGATGGATGCCGTATCGCATCGCAAGTTTTGTGGTCGGCAAGCCTCTATGGTGGGCACTAGGTCAACTTGGTGTGGTGGACAGTCACGGAGCGGCATTCGGTGATTCGGGGGCTGCAGAACGATGGAGGAAGGTCCGCGGCGATTACGTCTTCGTGAGCCTTCTGGAAGCCACCGCCGAACAGATTATCGAACGACAAAGGGCGAAGAGCACAGGGCAGGTAACGGATTGCCTCTACAACGTAGAGAGCTTCCGTGCCGAGTTCGCGGCATGTACGCATGATGGCACACCCTTCTCTGCTCTGGATGTCAAGGTCATCTTGAAGTATCTCGAGCGGGATAAAGGAGTCATCGTGGTTCAGCAAGAGGTGCGTGTGCTCAGGCTATCCTGTCCGCTGGCGAATTGCTAAATCTTGTTCCAGGTCATTAAATTTGTGGATGAGGGTTCTTCGGACGCCACAGATGTCACAGCTGTGGACAACGGTCTGCTCGCGCTCAAAATGGCGGTGGACAAGCTTCATACGCAAGTCGAAAACGTTCAGCGCCGCATGGACGAGTCAGTCGTATTCCACTACTCACTGCGTGTGCGCTCTGATCCCGTCCTCAGGCGAACACAACAAGCATCGAATGCACTCCGACATAAGCGCCAAGAGACCGCTATGTCATATCTCCGTTCGCGCAAACAACTTCAGGAGGTGCTGAAGAAGCGACTGATCAGCTTGGAACTCCTCCAATCTACCCTCTTGCGCGTGGAGACTTCCGCCGGCGACATCGAGGTAAGCAGTCAGCTTGCGTATGGCTCCTGAACGCCACCCACTCATCCCTGCTCTGGCTAGATCATGAAGTCATACGAATCGTCTACTTCAACGCTGCGTGAGATCCTGTCGCACTCACTGCTCCAGCGCGAGAAGATCGACGAAACTATGGATGCTTTGGCTGCCGCCAACGCCGATGCGCGCGAAGTTAACGATGCCATTCAAACAAACGCGGAGATCGCTCAGGGCGACGTGGCCATTGACGATTCAGAGCTGGAGGCCGAACTGCAGGCATTGATTCGCGAAGCCGAGGTAGACAAGTCACAAGTACAAAGCGATCGTCTCAACCAACCGGAGCTTGTACCTCCCGATCACACCCCGGCCGACAAGACAGAGGGTGCAGAGAAGGAGAGAGTTCTGTTGGCATCGTAAATGTTTGCACTCGGTCTATGATATCCGCACATTAGAATTGCCTGCACTTGGCAAGCATGCTCTACACACCTCGTAATGTGCATACATCCGCAATCATCATGATCTAGTATCCATACATAGAATGATAGTTTGTTACCAGACTACATCGCAGACCACCGGGTCAGCGAGGCCCGTGCTACACAACGTTCTCGCTCTGTAAGCGACTCTTCCTCTCGGCTTCATACAGCCCGTAAATGCTATAGGTCGGGCTCCTATAGTCATCGTACGCGACCGAGTTGGAGTGCGCGAGTGCCATCTGCGCCAAAGTCGGGAGAGGTGGCGGCGAGGGGACCCGGGGCGGCCTGTCGTCGAAAGAGGAACGTGCTTGGGCACTGGTGCCGACGTTCTTCCGCGTGACGGGCACACGGCCCCTGGACGCGCTCGGGGTGACGAATACCGACGGCATAGACGACATGCTCGAGGAGCCGAAGTCCTTTGAGGACGCGAACCCTTCACCGAGCATGAACTGACCGAGGCGTGCCGCGCTCGAGTCCTCCGAGGGGCTCATGACGGTA
This sequence comes from Epithele typhae, assembly GCF_022376455.1. Taxonomy (NCBI): domain Eukaryota; kingdom Fungi; phylum Basidiomycota; class Agaricomycetes; order Polyporales; family Epitheliaceae; genus Epithele; species Epithele typhae. Next base: position 32,656 of record NW_025954415.1, on the reverse strand, counting down.
ATCGTGACGCCGCTCTGCGCGTGGTGGTGTCCGGCGCCCTTGTCCCGCTTCCGGTCTCCTGCCAGGGTGGCAGAGTTGTCCGGGATGGACATCGGCACGGGAGAGGGGTGAAAGGAGGGCGTCGAGAGGCCAAGGGCGGACGTGAGGGCGCGGGTGTTGCGCTCCCGGTGGGCGTCGGTCTTGAGGGCGGGCGTAAGCGGAGGGAGAACATATTCGAGGTTGACCATGGAGCTTCGATTACCAGAACGAGAGAGGGACGGGAGGCCTGAGACGGTGGTAGACGAGCGGATGACCCCACCTGAGGCCCCGGGAGTGTATCCTGCCTTCACGCGGGCTCGACCTTGAGTCGGATTCGCCGTCGAGGACTTGCGCATGGTGGACTTGCTTTGTGCCATACTCGGGGGAGGGGGTTGAAGGGGAGAAGGAACAGGTGAAGAGAACTCCGTCCCACCGTACACATCAGTGTACTCCGAGTTTGTCAAGCTGTGATGATAGCTTAGTCGGCATGCGGAGGACCGATTTATTCCTGGCTTGTGCTCGAAGGTTGGAGAGTCGCTCAAGACCAGAGGAGAAGCCCCGCCAATCGCCAAACCAACACCAGGGATCACGTGAGAAGACTGCATCGTGCTAGGGTATATCGAGGTGGATATTGAAGAGAGCCTATTAGCCGCACGATCATAAGCTTGCTGCATTTGTTGTGCGGCCGGGTTGACGGGGGACTGGTGAAGTGGCAGAGTGACGAAGACAGGAGCGCAATTGGGTACTTGGCATGGCTCTTGCCGTTCCACAGGATAAGTCCTAGGCGGGGGTGCAGGTAAAGAGTCCGCTTTGAAAACGACGGAGGCGTTCTTCGCCGCAAGGGTGGCAAGAGAGCTAATGGATGGTTTCGGCGTGTATTGAGTCCACGGATAGACACCGTTGCTATCAGGACATGCTGCAGTGGAAGTGCGCTCCTTCCCGCCGAATAGAGATTCGTCATCCATCTTCAAATCTTGATCGAGGAACTGATCCTGGAGAATAGGCAGGGACGGCGTGGGGCATGAGCGTTTGCGCGGCCGGTTGCGGCGACTCCAACAGATAGCTACGACGACCAGCAACACCACCAGACCTAGAGAGAGGAGCACGACGGCAAAGATGGGTAGTCCCTTGGGCTTGCGATCATCCGCGTGATTCGGAGCGAGCGCACGAGAGCCACTGTTAGGGAGTACGGTGGACGAGCTCGTTGCCAGGAGCATGGAAAAAGTAGTAGTCGCTCTGAGGTGCGATGGAGTAGTCGGAGTAGGGGGTGGAGCTAGCGTGGTTGGAGATATTACTGGTAGCACGCCAGAGTGTATGATGAGGGGGAATGAGGGGGATATTCCGGTGTCTGGTTCAGGAGCAGGAACAGCTTCGACACCCACTTCAGTAGTCTTCTCTTTGGCGGGAGGGGACTTGAGAGGCGGGTTGTTGGTATCCTCTGACTTCGTAGCTTCAAGGCTGTGAGATGTTCCTTTCCTAGAATCTTCAGATGCTGAGGCGTGCTTTATTTGGCTGGGGTGGTCTAGAGAAGGTTGCGTTGCTTCCGATGGGATGTACGAGAAACCATTGGGGAGTAGCATGGAGGGGCAGAGTGTTGAATGCCAAAGGGAGTGTATGCGTTGGCAGTCTGTGGTATCCGGAAGCGTGTTCAGCGACCGGCGCTGCGGAGGTGTAGAGATGTACAGCTGGAAGGAGTGTTTGCCGCGGACGAGCGTCGAGAACTTCGGTCGGGGATCAGCTCACAGAGAGATAGACGCGGGCCCGGCTGCTTGGACCGATGCGTTTCACGTGACCGCGTCATCGGCAGTTGCCGCGGCTAATCCACGATCCCGACCGCTCCGCGAGCTCCAGCCCACTCGACACGGCGCTGTCGCTTGTGCGCGCGACCTTGTTCGCCCTCATACTCTCGCTTGTGCTCACCCCTTGCTTTCCAACATCCCGCCGGACTGCATGATCCCCTCATCTGTCCCTCGATACACCACGCAGTGACTGCTCCCCCACAAGGCGTATTGTGAATTCTGTTGTGCCCCACATCCACGGACTGAACTGCACCGTGAAGCAAACTATGGGGCGACTCTCTGGGGATGACTTTCTGTGAGCATAATGACTTTCACGGTTGCAAACTTTTGATTCATTCTAAATAGCCCAGAGGAGTCGCAAGCTAGCCAATTCCTTGAAGAGGCTCTTCGACCCAGAGAAGTGCTAACGAAGCCATGTGGTGTGCTAGCTCAGGACGAAGTCACCCCTGCAAACGAATCTGTGCTTTCTGGTCTCGGGCAATCTGTCCACTACCATCTAAATGGTCTCCCTCCAACGCAATCCTTGCTCGCAGGTGGTGAAGAACTTCCTCGGGAGGACTCTCAGAAGGAGAACTCACCTGGATCATGGGATAATGTCAGGGCGACTGGAAATACTGGTGCGTCTTTTTGCACCCCTCTTTGGCGTTCTTTCTCAGCTTGGAGACCACCGTAGGGCATGCCCTAGATGCATCGCCAGACGTCTCGTTAGCTGCGAAACCATTGTCGGCAGAACGCCTTTGTCCGAAAGACGTCCCTTCACAGAAGCCCGCACAACCAACGGTCAATGCACTTTCCGTCCACCCATCAATTATGGGCTCCGCCCACGCAGCTCTCGGAGAGCGGTCATCCAAGTTCCCATTCCGAACCATGCTACCACCACGCAGACACAGATCTCCCTCCCCTGCATCACAAGACTCTTTTGCAGGTCCAATATCCCAGCCTGATCCCGCAGCGCTTTTCGAAGCACAGGGCAAGAACTTCTACCTCACCGCCTCTCAAATAGGGCAAGAAACTCAGTCAGTGTCCGACGAGGAAGGCCCCCCTCCCGAGGCTTTCATTGGATGGAAACAGGGCATGAATGTGCCTGGTGAAACCACTCGGGTCGCCAGAGTCCTCGTAGCGGGAACGCCCTCGGAGTCCAGTCGCAGCTCTCAACATACATCGCAGCCTCAGCGCTTGCAATCTCCCTCACAGTCAGAAGTCGAACCTTCTCCTGATCCTTACCCTCCGGCTCAACCCAAAGCCGTTCTCATCGATCATTACCCCATGAACTACACTCAGGAATATGGACACATGTCATCTGCTGCGTCGCGACCTTCCTCTCCTGGATTTCCAATGTCACAAACTACCGAACCCGCCGACGAGACGCAGCCTCCAGATATCACACCTCCTACTCAATTGGTCGATATACCACCCTCCGTTTCAGATCAGGTGCCACCCGCACCACGTAGTGATGTGTCCTTGCCCTCCAGCAGAATCAACCGACTCCTCGCTCTAGTTGCACCAGAGAAGCGACATCGGTACCAAAACATCGATCCCCTCTCACTCCCTTCATACTTCCGATCCCAGGATGGTCCGGCTCGTTACGACAATACCGCACAGGAGACCCAAGCCTCGGATGCACACACCAATCCTTGCGACATCGGTCCAACACAGCCGACAGTCATCGACCCCACACAGCCCTCCGATGTCCTCGATCAGATAAGTGCCGTCCCTTCAACCGCTCCGAGGCGCGGCTTGCTCCCGGCCAACCAAATCTTACAAGCCCGAGGACTACGCCCGACCGCTCCGCCTCCAGTCGAAGACATCTCGCTCTCTGTTGTGCAAGATTCTCAGGTGCAGACGCAGTTGCTACCTTCTTGTGACGATTCGCATGGTGGAGCGACACAAGTTGTTCCTGATTCCGAGGAGCTGCGAGAGGAGCTGCGGGCTGCTCAAAAGAACAAAACACCTCAGCGCGCCAAGGCGCCGGCCCATCCTCCATCTCCCGCTTCAACACACCATTCTTGTTCACGACAGTCTCCGTCTTCTCCTCGGCGACCCATGCGATCCGAAGACGAGATATTGCAGAGTACTGTTATTTTAGCAGACCAACCGTCATTGCCACGGCTCGAGGAGGAAGAGTCTGAGGCAGGAGCGCCACTGCCGGAGGAGGAGGAAGAGGAGGAAGAGGATTTGCCATTAGCCATGAACTTCTACGCATCTCGAAAAGGGAAAGGAAGGGCTACGTCTGTTTCGGCAACATTCGATCGTAACCCGGCCGCATTGAACAGCGACAAGTCCTGGCTGCACGTGGAGGTCCCTTCGTCAAATCCAGCGGAGCGCTGCGAAGAAACTTCAAAGCCTCGAACACCGGCTCCTCCCGTCATACCATCGCGACAGTCAACCCGTTCTTCTCGAGCTGCGAAATCGGCCGCCCGAAAACGCCTTCGGGAGAGCTCCGATGAAGGGGAACCGGATGTGGACGTCGACGACCGGGATACCATACCTGCACAAGATGACGACATGGACGTCGATCCGCCTCCACCCGGATCCAAAGTGAAAGTCACTCGTGGAGGCAGGAAGAAGCGTCCTGCGACGTCGTCGAGGAAAGTGTCCAACAAGGCCGGTCCCTCAAGGCCAGTGAAACTGGAAGTCTCTACACCCGCTCAACCACCTTCAAAGCGCTTGAAAACAGCTTCCACTTCACGCCTTGGTGGCTCTGAACCCCCCACTAGGGTGTTCGCGCTTTGGAGGATGACCGGCAACTACTATCCGGGCGTCGTCGAGGCTTTTGACATCAATTCTTCGATGTATGACATCCACTTCGACGATAACTGCAGGGGCTTGGTGGCTCTGAGACACATGCGAGCTTACGAGCTTAGAAGCGGAGACAAAGTCTTGATCCAGGAAGCCTCCCCAGCTGAGGTTGTCAGGCCTCCGACTCGTGATTCCAACGGTAATCAGCCTGAAGCTACGGCCACAATCAGGTTCGCACACTCCGAAAATGAGCAAGAGATAACTGTCGCCGCCCTCAGCATCACCGCGAAAGACGTCGAATTCGAATGGCAGGATCGCACATTGCTGGAAGCTACCATCGTCCCCAGAGTCCGACCCAAGGCAACCAGCACACCCGGCCGCGGCAGGTCTTCCGTGATCCGCGATGGATCAGTGCCCCAAGTGCGGGCCAACGTGCTTTCGAGGACAGGACTTATCGTCACGCTTTCGCCGAAGACGTCGCTGCGCAACTGGGAAGCGGAGAAAGATAAGCTCATGCACGAGCTTCGCGCCGAGGGGGGGATCGTCCTGGACGATTGGGGGAGCATATTCGCGATGGAAGGAGTGATGGAAAACAAGGGGCGTCGATGGGTTCTCAAAGACGAGGACATCCGTTGGACGAACCGCGCGGACGTCGATCGCGTTCTCCTGCTATCGGACGACTGTCACCAGAAACCGCGTTTCTTGATTGCGCTGGCGCTCGGTGTTCCATGCGTGTCGGTCGACTGGGCAAGAGACATTATGAGAGAGGTACACCCCAGCTTACCTGACCGAGATCGAGGCTTACACGAACGACAGGGGCATGACAAGGATTGGCAGCCATACTTGTTACCAGCCGGTTTTTCTGACCGGCTCGAGGCACGGGTGTCCCAAATGGTCGACCTACAGTGGGGGAACAGCGTCCATTATATGTCGGATATCACCAAGAACCGCGTCCCCCACAAGGTGTTCAATGGCATGGCGATCCTGTGCATCTCACCCGAGTTCGTACGATCAAAGGGCAAGAAGGTATGTGCGTTGTCACCGGCGCAATGAACTCGCAGCTGACGGATTAGCAGAATGCGAACGACATCAAACGGAAAGAAGCACAAGAGATGGTGCCCCGTATCATCTTGTGTATGGGTGCTGCTTTCGTCGAGTCCGTGGGCGATCCCAAGCTCGCTTCTCGGAAACTGGCTGAGTACGACTATGTCGTCGCTCGAGACGAGCCCGACAGGAAGAAGTTCTCGCGCTCATGCAGCAATTGTGTCGGCCTTGCCTGGGTCAAGGACTGCCTTATATCCGGTCGCCTCCACTCCGTCGAGGAGGCTTCAATCTAGATTTACACCTTAATTCTCATACGGTACCTCGTCCCAGCACTTCGATAGTGCTCGCGTCTCGCACTACCCTCCTCCACCAAACTTGTTGATTCTAGAGCTCTCGTAGTTGCTTTCACTAGCTGTTCGTTCTTGTATCATGTAGTATTTGGACTCTTGCTGTTTGGTTGCTCGAATGTAGCTTTTGAAAACTCGCGGCAGGTTATAGACGCCTGAAAGCGGGCGTCAGAGCGAATAGTCGACGCGTGGGACGCGTCCAACATGCGCCTTGGACGCGTCCACCACCTTCCTGTGCCTCCCTCGTACCCCACATCGCACCCAGCGCTATTGCCATTGCCGCCATGGGGGAATACGAAGTTGGTACGTTGCACATCTTTGATAACGGTGCGCGAAACTTATCTTCCGCTGCAGAGACAATCCGGAAAGCTAGGATGAAAGGAGATCGGAAGGGAAATCCAATGCAATGGGTACGTCGCGCTGTCTACATGTCGGTAAAGCTGCACTGACGGAGTCACTTGAAGGAATATTATGTTAAGGTATGTCGAATGCACCTTCTTCGGAGACGAGGTAGTGAGTTCGAGTATATTAGTGGAAGAATTACGGCGAAGACGACAACACGTGAGTCCTGCATCATTCACAAACGGCGCGGGGGTTGCTTAAATGCTGTTCCATCTCCGCATGGTTTTCTCCGTGATGTGTGTTAGGTGGGAGCCTATGAGATCTTTCAAAGGGGGGTCAGAGCACTTCATCAGTGGTTTCTGGTGTCGCGTGGATTTGAAAGGGCGGTCGAGTGGGGCGGTCGACAAGTTCGCGGTAGGGGAGGAGATATTACCTGTTAGCCCTCCAGGTAAGTGCAATGTCTCCCATCTACGAGCAATCGTTCACGGTCCTTCAACAGGGTCTGTGAAAAAGCCAGCCAAAGGCATGACCTTGCCGAGCGCTTCTGCTAAGAGTCGAAGAGCGAGTTCGAGCCGGCAAACCGATACGGTAATCTCGCTCAGTGATGATGATGAGGATGAAGAAATATCAAGACCGGCCCGTAAGAAGCCACGGCATGAGGACGCTGCGCCCGAGGCGACGTCCACAAAACGCAAAGGGCGTCCTCCGGGAATACCTGCGACCGAGGTCGATAGCTCACCAGGTATGCCGTCTGTTATACGCGTAGATAGCAATGGTACTGAACAAATATCTAGCTAGACAGATGCCCAAGGTCTCATCGCGGACTGATTCTCCAACTCTGACGCGGAAACGCGGTAAGCCACCTGGGATACCTCAGGAAGTAGTGGACCGAATGTCCCCGCCCCCGTCCAATGTACCGCTTTCCCGTAAACGCTCTGCGAGGAACGCGCGGGGGAACGCATCCAAAGCGCCGGGACCCTCTACACCTACGGCAAGTGCCCAGATCCCCCTACCGCGCCGACAGACGCGGCAGGCGAAGGGAACGCAGAAACCTCCTACTCCACACCCGCCAGAGGATGAAGCTCAGCCCGGAGACAGCAGACTCTCCCTGGCGGATGCAGACCGACCACCGGAGGATGTAGAGCACTCGGAGGATACGGTGCATCCTCCCGGGGATGTTGTTTTGGAAGATTCAAAGTGAGTGCTCCATGAACTGTCTCCATGTTAGTATTGACATGCAGTAGCGCTGTTGAACAAGCTGAAGCTGCAACATTTGTACTCGAAGCAAAGCCTATCACCTTTGCGAACCGGGTTGCTTCTGCTTTCAGCCAGTCTACAATTTTTGGACCCTTGTTAGTAATGCATTTCCTACCTGTTACCGACTGCTGATCCGCATGGATCAGGGCCTCTGGGTTCGGGTTTTCAAGCAGTACAGCTCAACCGGCAAGGTTTGTCTCTGTTAGAGGCTTGGTCGTTATACTCTAACGCGCCTGCGTAGCCACACCCGGTATCCGTTCAGTGTAAATCTCGACCCGTCGGTGTCGCTTTTTGTGACCCTGCAAGACGTACAAGCGCCACAGTCCTTCTTGGATGACCTCGGCACCACACGCGGCCCCACTGGCAAGTTTTACAGCCATAATCATGCAACTGTACTGGCCCATACCCTCAAACCTGAGGGAGCATATGCAAAAATCGTTCTCTCTGAAAGCGCGCCAGCCGAGGATGCTCAACACTTCGAACGCTTCGCCGCCCGGCTCATGGCTGGTGAGATGGTATGTTCATGGTTGTCTCTTTTCTCCTTCATTTCTTATGACTCTCATTGTACAGTTTGTCCAAATGATGGGCGGTGCGCTTTTGGCCATGCTCAGCTCCGACAACAATGAGCTGGGAGACATACTTGCAGTGCCTTCTGCCCAGCTGCTTGGAGCACACAACGCTATTCTCATGGTCCACACCAAGGTCGAGGATTACACGGAGTATGCTAAGGCCGCAGAGAATGCCGATGACTCTCGTTGGTAGGGGTTTCAACCGCCTTGGTACCCGATAATCTCGCTTTCTGTTGCTCTGAGCTGTTGTTCAAATGTCTCCCGTTCTAGTTTGTCGTCTTGACACAAATCACCGGTGTTGCCCTGTCTCACGTAGAATCAGATGTCCTCGCTTTCAATCAAAGAGTACCTTATGAACAGCTACTTCGAGCCAACAGTGTGCCAGTGTTGGGGGGCGTTCAGACTGACCAGAATCCACAGAGTACACCTAGACAGTATCATTTGCTCAGTGGATCTTCATCTTCAAGCGAATCGAAGCGCGAGACGACAGACATGTCGGAAAAAGGAAATCCGTCTTGCAAGGCGGCTATCTGGCAATGATATGGCAATTCAAGGCCACGGTCTTGATCGCGCATTGCAACGACCTTGCCACGCCCAGGTTCGACCGGGATCGATTGCAGGATGGCCAACATCCTGCGACGCCATATCAATCAGACCGATCCCATTGCGACGGCACGGCTATAGTTGAACTCAACCTGCCCTGAAGTGCCTTCGCCTGTCAGAATTTCAATGTTGAACTTCGCGTCCGAGTCCGAATCGTGTCTCTTGCTCTCTCCTCCCATGCTCTCTCTCTCTTCCAAACTCCCCATCTTGTCCTCTCAATGCTTATGAACGCCGAATGTCCGCCGACAACACTTCATTCACCACCAGTCACCCATGCCTGCCCTGGGAACTATGTCGCTTGTCGCTATTTCCCCGCCTGTTGAGTCTACGGTGCACACTTGTCCTGTGTCCCTCCTCCGCTGCCTCTCTCCTCGTATCGACATCAATCCTGCCCTGCAACCCTCTCTTGTGCTTTGCATCCGTGTCGGTTTCTCTCGGCCTCACTGGTTATTCCCTGGCGTCATTCATATCACACTGTTCACTGTCGGTCTGGGCTCTCGTCGTTCTCCACTGCCTCTTTCTCTTTCCTTAACGTCCTCGTCCTCATACCTCCCATTCCGTCGTCTCCATTTCCTGTGTTCATGCTCGGTCTCTCGCCTAGACTCCCAGGATACTCTAGGTTTATCAGGATCACGTTTGACACCGTTTGGTGTATATCATGTCGACCTTTGCGTAGTAGTTTAGTAAATGCCATTATTTGAGACCATTACAAGTGTGAATCAGTAAAAAGGACGACAGAAAAATGGGGCTGCAAGACTGGAGCCCGAATTGCAAGGTTGACGCCTGGTACAGCGCTAGCCATTTAGCGCGCGGTCTTGCGATGACCTTGCAAGAGAAACTAGTCATCTGGCAAGAACGTTCCAATTCGGATCAATCTTGGGACTATTGCAATGGCGTTGGAAGCGCTTGCAAGCCCGATTCGGTTTTTCCGACACAAAGCGCATCAGATAGGTTGTGAAACTGGAGATATAGATAACGATGGGTAGATATACATAAAGAAACACGCAACAAACTACAACTTCTCTTTTATCGCATCGTTCCGTCCCAGGTAGTAGAGCGTCGCTTGGCGGCATTCCTCCATGAACTCCTCAACATCCGCCAACTGGTACACATTCGCGTCGTACGTAAGCCCGAGCCCAATCTGGTGGCGTTCTGTCATGTTCCCAAGGAAAAACTCCATCGGACGGGCGTGGAGGTACGTGGCCATGTCGAGGATGCGTAACAAGTCGCTCGTCGCGGGAAGAGCAGCCATGAGTGCCTTGGGTCTCGGAACATAGGCCTCAGAGTCGGCGGGGGCGGCATAGCTCGAGGTAGCGGGGCGTGACGTGTGTGTCGATAGGGGGTGACCGGAAGGAAGTGGGTAGTTGGTGGGGAGGATGAGAGACATCTGGCTCGGAGTAAGTCATTGGGCTCAGGGCAACTGGAATCGTCCGCACGTACCTGTCCGACGCTCGAGTGGCCCATGGTCATCACACTGTCTGAAGGGACGGCGTCGATGTGCGGTGCCAAAGGGAACTCGGGGATCGGCTGTCCTTGTTGCTCTGCGAGCCAACCAAATGCCATTCGCTTTTTCCTCAATACGTACAGTGGGGTGCGGACTTCTGCGATGTCGATGACAAGGGGGTTGCGGACGAGACGTTGGAGCTGTTGCCGGAACATCCTCGAACGGTAGCAGAATCGTTCCCGGGAGAGGAGCGCAGAGTATGGGGGAGCACCATCTACACGCGGCACGCCTTCGTCTCTTCTTGTGCCAAAGGGAGTGGGCATGAACGGCAGCGAGGCTTCGTAGAAGTCGATATGCAGTCCTGGCTCTGTGGCGCCCCCGTTGGAAAGCCAGTGGGGCTCCATGTAAGGTCGGAGATTTAACGGGCCGCCGAAGTGCATGGGTTGACGCCTTCTGAATTCCCATTCCTCCTCGGAGATGTCGCCCCGAAGATAACGGCGATGTAGCATGCGCGTGATGGCTAACTGAGAGATGACGACGATCGCGGTACCGAAGGTGACTTTGTGTGCGCGACAGTTTGCAATGACTGCGTCGCTCTCCGCACGGGAGAAGCCAGCTGCGGCGCGCGCGGTTTTGGCCGGCGTGCGGTACGACGTCTTGGTGGCCATGTTAGGAATGGCATGACCACCCTGTTGTGAAAGGATGAGTGTACTGTCGGAATCCTGTTGATGTGAGTGACTCACTGTAAGCTGTCGCCGCCTATTGAGGAAGATAATGCGTGCTGTAGCGCGACGCCATCGCTGATGCGCAGGGGGAAGTTGTTTGGTGGGGTTGAGGTCAAGGTATGACAGGCTCATCGCTAGCCTTTCTTCCAGAGCGGGAGGTGGTACAGCAGGAGATGCAAGAACGTCGAAGAATGTACGCCCAAACGTTACGCCCGAGATGCCATCAGCAATGGAATGTGCAGCTTTGAAGAGGATATCGTAGTTTCCCGGGCTGTCCTTTTGAGGGAAGACGAGCACGCGAGTGGTGAGATGGTGGTCCTCCATGGGGGCTTTGTCCATAAGATGTAGGATGGTTGACTCCACGTCTGCACTCGAGGACAGAGGACTGAGGACGACTTCACCAGACTGGCAGTGGGAGACGTCGTGTTCCGAAAGGACAAACTTGAGGGCGTCGACGCCTTGGGAATCGTCAATCCGCGCAGTACGAAGTGGGTACCAATGTTTCAAGGTGACCCATGTTCTCTCGAGGTTCTCCCTGCTGAAGAGCGTGGCTCCCTTGACCTGGTCGGTTTCTTGAACGACATAGCGCCATATGATGTCCGCGGTGCCATTGAAGATGCGGTCATAGTGAAAGTGGGTCTCGTTGAGGCCGAGGGGGCGCGAGTAGACGTTGCCGGTAGTAGACGAGTGAGAGACGCAGGTCCAGGTCATGGTGGAGAGAGGACCATGGTCCCGTGGGAGGTGCCAGGCCCATCTTGTAGTTTGATCCGAGGCGCAATTTGCAAGCTGAAGCTCGAAGGAATTGGCGTGCCAGGGCCGGGCCCAGTGCGGACTTGGGAAGTCGGCCGAGTCACCGGGGTTGGTACGATCACGTGTCCCACGCGTCGCGTCTGTTACCTAAGCGCGACGCGTCGGGGCGGCTGGAGGCTGGATCCTTTACTCAGATCTGACCCACCACCTTCCTCTGATCCCTCTCCGCCATGCTCCGGCGAGCCCCCACCACTTCTGACGGCAAAATCGTCGACCGTTTCCAGGAGAGTACCCGGGTCGGCAAGCCGTTCAAGCCTCCAACCCTGCTCGTCACCCGACAGCAGCCTCAGCGCAAACGCAAGCGGGTCTCCTACAAGGGGGCGCAGGCAGACTCAGACGGATCAGACTCGGAGAACGAAGGCAGCTCGAAGAAGAAGAAGAAGACAATAGGCAAAGATGGGTTCGAACGCCCCCTCGACAACAACATTGTCAACTACCCTGTCTTCAAGCCCAAGCCCTTCGACCAGATGTCTCGCCGCTTCACCATTCCAGAGATGCGCAACAAGGACGGGGAGGTTGTTCCCACCGTGCAAAGCAACCTCGCTCTTGGCATTCGACCTCTAGCAAATATCATCCCTCGTCCACTCCATGATCCCATGGCCGACCATGCCATCGTCTTGTACGACCCTACCATCGACGATCGAGAGACAGACGAGGAACGACGCGAGAGAGAGAAGGAAGAGGCCAAAAAGCGTGCGTTGAAGGAGGCGCAGGAGAAGTGTGCCGGTATGTACAATCCCCACAAGAGCTTGAAGGAGCTGCTCGGCGGCGGCAAGGAAACGAAGAAAGCCGCGAAGGTTCCTGTCGTGATCGACCCCCGTCTGAGCAAAGTCCTCCGTCCGCATCAGATTGAGGGCGTTAAGGTGTGTCTCGCGCTTGTTATGTCTTCGACCGCTAAGGCCGAAACGCCTCGTAGTTTTTATACAGATGTACTACGGGCATGGTCGTCGAGAATCAATACGGATGCATCATGGCTGACGAGATGGGTCTTGGAAAGACGCTGCAATGCATTGCTCTGATGTGGACGCTTCTCAAGCAAGCACCTCATGCAGGCAAGTCTACGATCGAGAAATGCATCATTGCCTGTCCTGCTAGCCTCGTTAAGAACTGGGCAAACGAGCTTGGTGCGTCATCTCAAGCATAGCTGATGTGGTCGCAAAAATGGACTCCGTAGCTTTTTCCAGTCAAGTGGTTAGGCAAGGACGCAATCTCTGCCTTGGCTATCGATGGCAAGGGAAACAAGGCCGACGTGCTGCAGAAAATAACTCAATGGCAAGCGTCCGGCGGGCGCAACGTGTCCCAACCCGGTACGCCCGGACGCCCGAACCCACGAACCTCTGCTGACATTACGTCCAGTTATGATTGTGTCGTATGAGCAGCTTCGTACTCTATCAACCTACCTAGCCAATTGCGTCATCGGCTTGCTTCTTTGTGATGAGGGCCATCGCCTGAAGAATTCAGGTATATGCTGTTCCTGTCCGTCGCCGAAGCGTTGACTGACATGCCACCAGAGTCACAAACATTCCAGGCTCTTGACGGTTTGAACGTGAGGCGCCGAGTCATTTTATCTGGTACACCTATCCAAGTGAGTTATGTGATGAACTCGGATGGCTGTATGCTAAGAGATCTCAGAACGATTTATCTGAATACTTCTCACTGCTCAACTTCGCCAATCCGAATTTCCTTGGCTCCAAGAACGACTTCCGCAAGAATTTCGAGAACGTAATCATCCGTGGCCGAGACGCGGATGCGACCGACGCTCATAAGGAAGAGTGCGAGAAGAAGCTGAAGGAGCTCGGAGGCATCGTGTCCAAGTTCATCATCCGACGAACGAACGATCTACTGTCGAAATATTGTGAGTGTTTCCTTGACATGCTGTCAATTTAATCTCACGTTGGCGTGCCACCACAGTGCCTGTCAAATATGAACAGGTTGTATTTTGCAGGCCATCAAAGTTACAGCTTGCGCTCTATCAGCTCTTCATTTCGTCGCCCGATATTCAAGCGTTACTTCGGGGTGCCAATTCTCAGCCGCTGAAAGCTATCCTCCTGCTTAAGAAGCTTTGTAACCATCCCGAGCTTCTCGACCTTCCGGGGGATCTGGCAGGTTCCGAGAAGCTATTACCAGAAGAATTTTCGGGTATTTCATCCGGTTCCAAAAACCGTAGTCAGACGGTCCACACGGAATGGGGCGGCAAATTCTTGGTTCTTGAGAGGTCTGAAACACGACAATCTACCATGCTTGAGGCTGACTTGTCTTTGCCTAGGTTTCTGCATCGTATACACACAGAAACAAATGACAAGATTGTCCTGATCAGCAACTACACCCAAACACTGGACCTCTTCGAGAAGTTCCTGAGGAGCAGGAAGCATGTGTTATAGGATAATCTATCATGACCATCACTGACCTTGCGGGTGCAGATACGGGTATTTCCGTCTGGATGGCACCATGACGATCAACAAGCGACAAAAGCTTGTCGATCAGTTCAACGACCCTGAACGGAAGGAATTTGTCTTTCTTCTCAGTAGCAAAGCTGGAGGTTGTGGTATAAACCTCATCGGGGCCAACCGCCTGATCCTCTTTGACCCTGGTGAGTCCCTTGGCTCCGTTCGTAACCCGTCTCTCACCCAGTTTTTGCACCAGATTGGAATCCCGCTGCGGATCAGCAAGCTCTCGCTCGTGTATGGCGTGATGGGCAGAAGAAAGAATGTTCGTGTTCGCCTCTATCTTTATCTCGGTGTTTATCCGTTGACAGGGTGTACCACAGGTTTTGTCTATCGCTTCATTTCCACAGGGACGATTGAGGAGAAGATTTTTCAGCGTCAAGCAAACAAGCAGTCCTTGTCCTCCGCTGTCGTCGACGAGAAGGAAGATGTTGAACGCCATTTTTCCATTGACGCGCTTCGCAAGCTGTTTCTATTCAACGAGAAGACGCTGAGCGAAACGCACGAGACTTTCAAGTGCAAGCGTTGTCGGGATGGGCGACAAATTATGAAGTCTCCTGCATTGCTCTACGGGGATGCAAGCTCCTGGAACCACTTCACTAACGAGGAGCTGAAGACCAACCACGATGATCTTCTTCGTGCCGAAGTCGGACTGCCGGAGGTTTCATTTGTCTTCCAGTATATCAGCCATTAGTGACGATTGGTGTGTGCGTATGGTTTGGTATTTTTACTGAGCATTGCGTTGTATGTTGGACTGGGAAGGGACGGACTCTCACTGTAGCATAATCGACTAGAGATACAACTAATGATACACGTCGAATCGACTGTGGGAGGATCGTGAAGTGAACTCAGCGGAATCCGGAGTGGTCATAAAATAACTTCGTCCCAGTTTCCCCATTCGCCCCCGACCTTCCGTACTTTTACCTTCTCGCCAGCAGCACCAAAGTACGCCGCGCTATACCATGCATTCATTTCTTCCTCCGCGAACGGTCCGAACAGCTTGTCCTCCTCGCCCGCCCCTGGCATTGCCCATTTGTACTCGTACTTTACGTCCGCAGACGGAGGAATCCAATCTTCGCCGACCGTCCCTGCTTTGCGGATGGAACGTACGAGCTCTTCGTACGTCTTGGTGTAGATGTCGGTGTCGCCGAGTGACATCAGTGTAGATGCGAGATGGGTGATCTCCTCGACATCCGTGTCCGTCTGAGAGGGCTTCGACGGCTGATCGACGTCCATAGTGACATTTTGCACATCGCGCTTCATTTTGTTGTTTGGTCTGAGATTGATGGATCAGCCTGTACTCTTCCGTCGTCAAACGAATGCTTACTTTTTCTTCGCTGCTCCGTTTTTCTTGGACTGTGCTCCAAGGCGCTGCAAAGCCTCGAGGACAGTTTCGCCTTTCTTGAGCTTCGCGACGAGCTTCATCTCGACGGACTCCTTCCCGCCAAGTGCCTCGAGTTCTCGTTCCTCTGCCCTCTGTTTCTCCTTCTGAATCTTCTCCTGGGCCTTGTGGTGCTTCCGCGCCTTCTTCATCTCGTCCTCGTCGACGTCGTCCATCCAGCGGTCGTGCACCGCGTGCGGGTCGAACGAGCGGACGTACATCCCGTCCGCGGAGAATTTGCCCTCCTCCATCTCCTCGCGCATGTTGAACGCGCTCAGCTCAAAACCCATCCCCGCCTTCTTCCGCCGCTCCGCGTCGTCCTCGTCCTCCGGCTCGTCCTCTTCTTCTTCTTCGTCCTCGTCCTCACCGTCCTCCCCGTCCGCGCGTCTCCCGAACTCCTGCCCCTCGATATCCCCCAGCCGGAGGAACTCTTCCTTCTTCTTCTTCCCGCCCTCCGCCGCCGGCTTCTCCTCCTCCTTGCCCACCGCAAACATGTCGTCGTCGTCGTCGCCCGGCTTTGCACCCGGCTTGCGGCTGTTCACGACGCCCTCTCCGTCGTCGCTCGAGTCCGAGTCGTATCCGGACGTGTTCACGCGACCCTTGCGCCGCGCGGACGGGTCCTCGAGCGCCGCGTCGACCTCCTCCGCGAAGTTGGCCGGGTCGTCAACCGGCTCAACGAAGCGTGTCCGCTTGCGCGCGGCGCCTTCCGGGGGCGCGGGACTGGTGTCGCTGGTCGCTGTCGCCGTGCGTTTGTGTGACGGTCGTGGGGGCATGGCGTAAGCTCAGGAGAGAGGGGTGGTACTAGCTAGTGCGTAGAGTCGTGGTGAGAAGAGAGATGGATTGAAGGGCCGACGCGCGCCAAAGCATTGACTCTTCGAAGCGCCACCACTAAGGCTGAAAGACTGAGATGCTGGACTTCTGATACTACAGTGACGAAAGCCATCGCGCCCTCCCTTAACCCCACTTTGAATGTCGGTTGTCAAAACATTGCGTTTCGCAGCCGTTACATCCGGTACTGATTACCCTTATGGAATCCAGGCTACGAAATGGGCTACAGCCTACTGTACATCAGGAACGAGGGGGGGCTGTTTACTTCCCTCTCCCTCTCCCAGCTCTAGCGACGTCTATCAGGAGGGTAGTATCATCAACAGGTTCATCTTTCACGCTGGAGCTTGGTACTCTGGTCGGCTGATTACAAGATTCAGTCTGGATCGTCCCCGATACTACACATGACGAATACATACCTCAACAGTGTCCTCGATCCGATCGTCGATCTCAGTCTTCACGTCTGCAGATTCTGTTATAGGTTTCGCAGTGGTTGGGAACAGCTCTCTCATGACAGGGACTTGTTCTTGGCCTCGAGGGGAAGACGCCTCCCGTTTGACACGAGGCTCTTGTCCGACTTGCCTGGAAGAACCGGGGATGGCATAGTTGTTCTTGGAACTTAGGCGGATCTATATAAACTAAGGCTCGAACATCCGAGGCGAAGAGTATTTGGTCTCACCTCTTTCACATTCTCTTTGCTATCTTCATCTTCCTCGTCAACCAGAGCAGTCTCCCCAGCTTCAGGCTCGACCCGCTGACGCTTCGCAGGCGGCGAGTTGCCTCTTGAAGGGCAAAGCGTTGTCCCAGACAGCCATCCTCGCTCCTCCGCTGGAGACGGTGGATGAAGATTCTCGGGACTAGGCTCTCTTTTCACCACAGGTGAGCGGCCGCGTTTTCGTTCAAAGGCAGGGGCCACCGTGTGACGTTTCAAGCCGGGTGAAGAATGTTCTCGCTTTACAGACACTGGAGTGAACGTGTGTCGAGCAGGGGCTCCAAATACCGATTCGTTCTCTTCGATCGCTTCAGGCGACTCATTTTCGCGCTTGACTCTGGTCGGGGAGGAGCACCCACACTGCACTGGTGGAGAGACTCTCGCTTCACCGCTGGCTGCCTGGGCGGTGCCCCGGGAATCGCATAGTTGTGCTTGGAGCTGAGTCGGATCTAGGTAGATATTGTCACTCACTTGGCTCAACGTTGACCAGGTTTTAGGAGATGGCCTCACCTCTACCACGGTCTCTTCTCCCACTTCTTCTTCTTTAACGGATGGCTGAGGGTCAGGCGTAGAATCGCAGTCTTCATCCTGAAGAAGTGGCGTGTCCTCGTCCGAAGGAGTACTTGTCCGACGTCGCTGAGGCGCCGGAGAGTCCTCTAGCGACACTCTGGTTGGCGATCGCTGTTTCCGTTTCTTGGCGGACGGTTTGGGTCTTCGATCTGCACATTCGCGCGTGATTCCTTTCGTATCGAGATATGCTGCGAGATCATAATAGTGAGTATGGATTCCGCCGAGTCTCATGTTTATCTCATACCTTTTGGCCTGTAGCGGAATTGAAATGCAACAAATGGCGTAGCGTCACGCAGAATTGGTTTCAGGACCGTCTCTTGTGGTTTGTTTTCCTTCTTCTTACCCAGTCTACTCTTTCTCGTCAGTGAAAGACCAACTTGAAGCGTATTGCAAGACGTACGACACACAGTGTGTGGCACCACTTCCCTTCGTTCGGCGTTCATTCACAGAACCAGAAGCGGTGGAAGTGGCTGGCCGGAAGGGGATCTTGATAAAGTCGACGACCCTTCTAAGTCTGACCTCAATCGTACCTAGCTCATCACTGTATGCGCGAGGAAGCGGGTCGTCCTCTTCAGCATCTGAGAAAAAACATGAGTACGATGTAGACCTCGACAGCACAAGACTATAGGATGCGCACCAGAGGTCAGTAACGCGAATTGGTAGGGCAAGTTGGCGTCAATATCGACTCTGAATCCTCCGTTTGACGTCTTCTGTGAGGATTTGACGTGGGAAATGACACCCATGCGACGACCGTCCATGCGGATCTCGACCGACAAGTGAGAAGGAGGCTTTGAGTCCACCCAATGCACTCTGAATTCCTTGTCGCGCGAATGGATTTGCGTGCCCACAGAGAAAAATAATCATTAGCTTACCTTCCCAGCCTCACTTGCTATGTAACACGACATCTTCTCTCCTCGCTGCTTCACCCTGTACGCTGGAAGCTCTTCGCCCCCGCAGGAGACATAGGCGCCATAACCCTTGTGTAAGAGAGGCATTACGGAAATGTTGTTCTTGCGGATTAGAGGAGATTGATAAAAATGGTGTAAGATATAGACTGGGCCGAGGGGAGTGGGAGAGGAGGAGAGGTCTTGAAAGGAGTCGCCCG
Source organism: Epithele typhae (assembly GCF_022376455.1). Lineage (NCBI taxonomy): Eukaryota > Fungi > Basidiomycota > Agaricomycetes > Polyporales > Epitheliaceae > Epithele > Epithele typhae. Next base: position 13,922 of record NW_025954415.1, on the reverse strand, counting down.
CGGTCGCGACGCGTCTGGAAGCGCCCGAGTCGCGTTATGGAACATGTGAGCGAGTCGCGATTCTGCCGCAGTGGCTGGGAGTTTCCGACGACCCTCTCCTCCGACCACTCCCTGGTGACGTTCGGGCAATACAACTGGGTCAACCTTGCCATTCTCATGGCTTCAGACGAGCAGATCCGGGCTTTCATCGCAAGACATCACGAACTGCTGGACAGAGAACGCAACGCCGAGATCGAACGCACCTCTTTGCTTCTCTCCAACTGCCCACCCAGACTATTGGAACAGAAAGGCCTCTGCCTGGCCGGTCTTGGGGCTGCTTCGGTAGGTGTAGGACTCGGAGGGAAGACGTGCGTGTCCTCATTTTGAGCCATATCCCCAATCAACGACTTGACATGTGTACACAGTTTGGTTGAACTTGAGCGGCCGAGTGCCTATCATACGAGCCCGCTTTTTCCTCCACATTCACTGAGGTGAGCGAGTTGACTACGAGCTAGTGAACATAGGGAACGCGTCCCAGACCAGGAGACCTTGCACGCATACAAGATCACAATGCCAGTGCATCTGGGTCCAGTAAAAAGGCTGCAAAGTCGAAGAAGCCCTCCGAGAATGGTAGAGTCAAAGCCGAAGGCGTCGAGGGGGTTGTGTACAAGGTCCGTGCCAAAATTTTATCAAGCCCAATCTCATCTCATCCCGTCACAGGTCTCAGACACTCGCATTGTGCTCGCCATAGATCCACCAGAAACCGGCGGAGAGGATCTCAATCTACCCGATCGGTGCAGTGTTGTCAAGCTTGCAAACAGCGTCACTTATGACCGGTATTACTCTGCTCACTGAGACGTCTGGACCGTACTGACTGACTGTTGTCAGGATGGACAAGGCACTGACTCAACTTGAGAAGGTGATCCTCCCTAACTCGGAGTCGGTAAGTCTTGGGGACCTCTTTAGTTGCTTATAGTATTAAAATAGTCTGCAGAGGGAGGACAAGTTCTTGCCAAAGCAAACTCCACTCATGCGAGTCTTGCTGGGAGTCGTTCCACCTTCGGAGAGGGTGGTTTTTAAGGACATGAAGTTCTTTGACCCGTCACTAAACTCTAGCCAGCAAGAAGCCATTCGCTTTGCTCTTGGTTCTCCAGAAGTGGCATGCATTCATGGCCCTCCCGGTGAGCGTGGATATTTTGTCGTTGTTGATAGTGCTCACATCCGTATGCGTAGGAACTGGCAAGACGCATACATTAATCGAGTTGATTCGACAATTGACCACCATCACTCCAACAAATCCGAGGCCTCAGCGATTGCTCGTTTGCGGTGCATCTAACTTGTCCGTGGACAACGTCTTGGAGAGATTACTGGCTCTTCCCGCTCCAGATAGTGGTCAGAAGCTGAAAGTCACCCGTGTGGGGCATCCTGCACGGGTCATGTCACAAGCCGACGTACTGGATGCAACTTTGGAAGTAAAGGCGAGCAGGAGCGATCAAGTAGGCAGCTTTTGTGTGGAGACAGGAAACAATCTTATATGCTTGCTATCTAGGCCATCCTAACGAAAGATGTCAAAAATGAGCTCGAGGCAACCCTCAATACCCTCTCGGGAAAAGGGAAAGGAGGGAAGGGTAAAGCACCAAGAGGGATAGAGAGGAAGAAGATGTGGGAAGATGTCAAAGCGTTGAGGAAGGAGTACGGTGCACGTTATACTTCTCTAAAGTGTGAACTCACGTCGAATCACAGATATCGTCAACGTGAAGGTGGTATCGTAGAAAGCGTCTTGAAGGATTCGCAAGTCGTTCTAGCTACTTGCCACTCCTCAGGCGGACGGCAACTTCGCTCACAAGAGTTTGATGCGGTGATTATCGATGAAGCGACGCAGGCTATTGAAGCTGTATGTCTGCTCTTTTCACACGTCATTATCATCCAACCATCCCTACAGGTCTGTTGGATCCCCATTTTCAAAGCCCAAAAGTTAATTCTAGCAGGGGATCCCATGCAATTGCCGCCGACAATCATTTCCCTCAACCAAAAGGTCAAGGACAGTAGCAAGACAGCGAACGGCACCTCTCAGACGGACAGATCGAAGACTGCAAAAGGCGCGCTGAAGGCTTCCGATGAGCCGCCTGAAACACCACATGTACCCTTGTCAGACCTTGCATCCGACGAGGAAAAGGACGCGGACCAGAGCGACGATGAGGAAGGAGACCCTGCGCTGACCGCAGATCTAGAGGAGTCGCTAAAGGCCGTCCCGAAGGATCCTCGGAAAGTTACAACCAAAGCTGTCTTGCGTCCCCCACGCACCCTGGAGACAACGCTTTTCGAAAGACTGGAAAAGATGTATGGCCCGGGTATCAAGCGCATGCTCACTATCCAGTATCGGTGTGTGCTCTTATTTTATGTTAGTACAATCTTGAAGTCGACATCGCCCGACAGAATGCACGCGCACATCGCCACCTTCCCCTCCAAAGTGATGTACCACTCCCGGCTCAAGTCGCACCCATCCGTCGCCGCGCACCTCCTGCGCGACTTGCGCGACACCCACGCAAACTCCGAAGAAGACGAGAAGGAGGTGCTGGGAACCCCCGTCGTGTTCTATGACACCGCGGGATGCGACTACTTTGAACGATTGGAGGGCGACGGGGAGGAAGGCAGCCGATGCAACGAAAACGAAACCTCAGTGGTGAAGATGTGGGTTGAACAGCTGGTGAATGCCGGAGTGCTTCCGGCGCAGATTGCGGTCATCACTCCGTACGTGACGCTTGCATAGAGCTTCTTCCGGTGGTAACCGCCATGATTCAGATATCAGGCTCAAGTAACACTTCTGACCTCGCTTTTGCGACCCTTGTACGGCCCTGAGATGGAAATCGGAACCGTCGATGGAATGCAGGGACGAGAAAAGGAGGCTGTTGTCATCAGTCTAGTACGGAGCAACGAGAAGGTTCGTCGTTCGACGACATGGACGCTACGCCGAGGCTGACAAGGAAGTAATACAGCGAGAGGTCGGTTTCCTGAAAGACAAGAGACGCTTGAACGTCGCAATGACCAGAGCAAGGCGGCATCTGGTGAGCCAGTATACACATTACATATGCTTGGGAATTTACTCATCGATTTACCAGTGTATCATAGGAGACTCAGGAACCGTGCAGCACGGAAGTCCATTCCTCAAGAAGTGGACGGCCTGGCTGGAAGCCAATGCAGATGTTCGGTACGCCGGTTTGGACTGAGTTGCTTTACATATTAGCATACGCTATGTGTAACTATGACAGTCTACGCCCTTCGACTGTACAGTCCATAATCATGTACAAGATCTACAGGGCGCCAACGATGTGAGCACCGAGAACTATACTGCTACATCAATGTACAGATATCCAACAGGTATCGCGAAGGCACATTAAGGGTGACGCGATCTAGTGTCCCGACTCTCGACTGACACTGCCTCCTCTCCGTCGAGAGGCAACAGGAGAGTCCTCTGCGCCCGTTGCTTCTGCGCTGAGCAGTCCAGCTTCTTCTTCGTTGTATGTGTGAGATTGTCGGCGACCGCGAATTGCAGGTTTAGAGCGGTAAAGGTATGACTGGGTGACGATGGTGATATCGAACATGAGTGTCCCCCCACTTCCCAGTATATACCTGTGAATGTCTGAGACGGCGGATGCGAGGGGGGTGACGGAGACACGTACGGAATACTTTCGCGGAGGAAGGCGGACGCTTCAGGCTGAGGAAGTTGCATGTTGGGAGATGTGAGAATAGAAGCCACGTAGAAGAAGTTGCCGAGGAATGCGAAGATGAATAAATATACGGAGAGGCCCTAATAGTGAACCGTCAGTACCAACGTGAGAATGCATAATACATTGAACTCACCTCGACTGATTTCCTGACGTACTGCGTGGACTCGCGTCAAGACATCTATCAAGGCAGCGGAAATTTGCACTCACGTTCTTCCAAATCTGCGGCAAACGCGACGTGAGATAGAGCGTCGTGCAAGCCCAGGCGGATATTCTGCCGATAAGGAACTCCAAGTCGACCTCCGGCTCTGCCTTCATGAAGACACTCTCTGCCGTCGTCTCGAACTCCACCATTGCACCCTCGGCACCCTGTCGTTTTGAAAGGATGTGATCCACAGACAGATCATCGGAAACGAACGTGGGCTGTGAACGAGAGAGCACGACCGGGACCTCCGCTCGAGCCAGCACCTTGCCCGACCTCTGCCCGACCGCTTTGGACAGCACGCCCCTTCCGCCCGAGAGTGCGCCAACGCCGAACAGCGCCCACACTCCCATGAAGACCATGGTTGCGCTCTTCCGACTCGCCCGGGAGCTGCGCCGCGCGGTGTTCGCGCTCAGCCACCCCTCGTCCTCCTCCGTCGCATCGGTCGTCCTGACTTCCGGCCGTCCCCGAGCGAGCGAGTCCACCGAGCCTTCGAGCGGAATCGTCATCTGGAGAGCCGTGGGCATGCGGCTCGATTGGCGGCTGCCCCGTGCGCTGGGCCCACGCCCGCTACCAGTGCTGGTGAACGAGTCCTGGCCCCATGCGACGTGCTTCCGGCGCGCACTGCGGCCGCCTTCGGAGTGGAAGCTGTCGGCGAGGCGAGCGAGCGCGTCTTCGGAGATGCCGTCATCGTCATCGTCCTCGACGCCGAACGTGCTTGCATGTGGCTCGGATGAGCGCGAGCGGGGGTGCCATCGGGCACGCTCCTCTTGCTGCGCGGCGAGCGCGGCGACGGCGGCGACGTTCGCGGCGACGTTGGAGAGGGCGCGGTAGTGTGGGGCGCCGGGGCCGCTGCGCTCGATGGAATGCCGTGCACCGACTACAGAGCCGGTGCGGTCGCGTGCATGGAGGTATGGGCGGGACTCCTTCTTCGCTTTCGACTGGTAGTAGAAAAATTGGCTGAGGAGGGAAAAGTCGACGATGACGAAGTATGTGGCTAGGTAGGTCTGGAGCGAGACGTGTTCAGACCATGCAAGACTACCTGTCAGGACAACACTCACCTGGAAGGGTAGCTGGTGAGTGAGGACGCAGCCTAGGAGGTTGGTCGCGTCACCTGTGGGCATGGATGCATGGTGTGAGCATCACGACGGCTGAGGTCACACCGGGGCCTTGTGTTGCGCCATGGCGGGAATAAATCGCGAAATTGACGCACCCAGAAGCCAATTCATAAGGAAGGGCAGGGCGAGGCCCTCGACGGATTGGTTCCGTATGTTCTCCAACACTTGACTGCATTCACCATCATGAGCATCGTCTGGACCCGAGAAGCAGCGATGTGAGGAAGAAGCCGAGACTCACGGAAACTGGGCCCCGAGCCAGCACGCGATGGAGGTGTAGCCGAGGAGCTCGCTGAAGGACGAAACGAGCTGCATCGCGGCGCGTGCACGGCGGCGACAGCAACGGCGTCGACGAGGGGGTTGGGGCGCGGGAGGCTGTGCGAGTGTGCAAGAGGCAGAGACAGAGACGGGATCGGAGAGTGCACTCGGCCAGGCGGGCGGGCGACCGCCGTTGGCGTCCCCCGCGGGCGACCACTGCCTATTCCGGCTCCCTCCTCCGCCCTCCTCGCCCTCGTCCGCTACCTCCGCAGACCTCGCCCGGTCCTCGCCGCCCTTCCACGCTGCTGCACTCGCACCAATATATCTCACGCCGTTCATCGGTGCAGCGGACCCTCCCACTCCTCTCTGTAACTTGTCAGGTCGCCGTAAACCGCTGTGGCGTAACACAACGTCCCGACCCGCACGGCTCGCACCACTCGGCCAATACAGCGTGGACTATTGGCATCCATACTCTCTTCTTCCAGACGCGCATTTTGCACCCAACTCTCACCCTCGTCAAGTCCGACAAGATGTCGGACAAGGCCAGTTCCTCTCGCGCGAGGCTGCTCCATCCGGCCCCGGAGGAGTTGGTGAGTCAACCGTGCATCTGCTGCGACATCCTGGACCTTATAAGATGCACCACAGCGTGATCTTGTGCTTGATTACCTCGTTCACAACTGCTACACCAACGCTGCCCGCGCGTTCGTCCGGGATAGCAGCGTCAAGCCCATCGGCTCCGACGGAGACGAGGCTATGGCCTCGCCGGTGAAGGAGATTCCATCCGCTGTCCTCGATAGTCTTGAGGAGAGGCTTGCGATGGACGAGTTCCGCAAAGGCGCGCTGGTCTCCCCACTTTCGCATGCCGCATGCACTTAGCCCTCCCTAGTCATCAGGACGAACCTCCTCACGGGTCGCATAGACGAAGCGACTGCGCTGCTCAACAAGCACTTCCCTGCTGTACTCGCAGAGCCCATGGACGAGGACTCGGATTTATCCACCGCTTCACGTTTCAACTACGTGCCCTCGACGTCGGTAGAGCCCTCCCACCTCGCGCTCAATCTCCGCATCCAGGCTTTCATTGAAACGGCAAGGAGGATACCCCTCCTCTACTGTCCGCCTGGGGCATCAACGCCTCTTGATCCTCCACCTCTGCTTCTGGCCCTCCAGGTGCGGACGATGAACATGAAAATAGCGAGGCGAACACGCAGCTGTTGCACCGTGCCAGAGCCTTTACTCAGAAGCCAACCAGCTCCCCGACAAGAACGATCGTGTGATGTATCTCAACGAACTCGCCTCCGTTGGAGGCATTCTCGCCTACAGTTTCCCGGAGGAGAGTCCGCTAGCAGACTACATGTCGCAAGAGCGCCGCGAAGGCATCGCAGATCAGATCGACGGTGCCATCCTGTGTAAGTCTCACACAAACCCGGAGGTCTACTTTCGCTGATCACCCGTAACTGCGCCCCATAGACCGCGCCAAGCAACCCGCCGTCTCACAAATAGAACTCTACACACGCTATACAAGCACAGTTTGGGGCATGCTGCACGAGAAGGAGACCAAGGTCCCTCGCGAAGCGTGTGGCCCCAGGCGCGTTTCTGCCGCTTCAGGGACACACTCGCAGGCCAAGGTGGTGCCCGCCAAAGACACGGGCAGTCGGGAAAGCGCAGCGGCTCCTGTGAAGAAGCAGACTGCGGAGAAGGAGACGGAAGAAGTACGTTCTTGATTCACCCATGCGTTTTGCGTTGTTCTCACCGACATGTATGATTTAGATTCTACCACGATTCGACCTGGGCCTCTTCGTTGAGTCATCAAATCCTAGGTAGTGCATCTGCACTTCCCTGTTTCAGGTCTCCCTCGCTTTCGGTCTGCCACGGATGGATGTAATTATTCTGCTGCACTTTGCCTTGTAATATTAGCCATATGTACTCCAATCCCGTAGCCGCAATACACCTCAATTGTGTCGCACGAGCAAATGTCAATCGCCCAAACGTAGGTTCTGCATCATTCCCTCTACAACACCGATGTTTGTACCAACCGGAGACTCCTCCACGCCGATCACCTCAACCTCCTCTCCAGGCCACCTTCCCTTGTTCACCTTGTTGATAACCTCCTTCGGCACGTTGCACTCCCTCAAACCTAGGACCCGGAGATGCGACCACTTGCCCCAGTCTATAAGTTCCACCGTCGCTTCCGTCGTCGTAATTGTCACCCCAGAAGGCGGCAGATTGAGCCACGGGTTGTACGATAGATCGAGCACCTCGAGCAGCGGGCATAGGCGCGGCAGACGATGAACGGGCGTGGCGTTCGGCAACGCGACGAGCGCGAGACGCGTCAGAGTGAGCGGGAAAGCTAGGAGCGCCGCGTGCGAGACGACGGCATTGAGGATGGCAAGGGTGTGTAGCGGCGGAGGCTCGTCCTCCACCAACCCCGCATCCTCCTCCCAGGAATCCTCTTGCTCGTCATCGCCGTGTCCATGCCGTCCGCCCTCCTCCGTGACCGCATTGATCCCCGCCGCACTCGAGGAGGGCCCCGCACCTTGATCATCGTCTTCCTTCTCCTCCTCCTCTTCCTCCTCCACGTTCAGCACGCTCGCCTGCGGCCCGACCACAATGAGCTCCCCGTCCGCGTGGCCCACGGGAGCGCACAGCGCGTACAGCTTCGCGTTCGGCAGCGGCGCGTGCACCGCCGTGTACCGGAGCACGTCCCGCCGGAACGTCGGCGGGAGCGCGGGCAGGAGCACGCTGCGGAACTCGCCCGGGTCCGCGCACTCCGCGAGGAGCACGCCGAGGCAGAGGTGCGTGAGCGGCGGGACGCCATCTGACTCCCGGAGCGGCCGCGTCGAGTGCGTGGGGCTCGTCGGGGAGGCCGGACTGAGGCTTGGGGCGTCGGAGGGGGTGGCGCGGATGGAAGGACTGGCGATGAGAGGGGGTGGCACTGACGCCTCGGGCTCGGTGAGCCCGTCGCGGATGTCGGGGACGTCGCTGGACCCGAAGGTCCGTGGGGTGTGCGAGAAGACGAGGGAGAGGGCCTGACGGCGGAACGCGAGCGCGCTGGGCCTGTTCTGGTCCTGTTTGAAGAGCCTGCTCCAGCTGCGCGGGACGGGCGGACCTGGAACGGGGCCGTCGGGGTAGTCGTGTGGGTACGGACGATTGGGCCTTGGGGTTGCAGGTCCCGTCCCTTCTTCGATAGCACCAGTCTGTCGTCCGGGGGCAGTATAATCATAGATATCGGAGAACGGGAGAGAAGGATCGTTGAAAGTGCGTATGATCTTCGAAGGAAGAGGGGCCCTAGCTCGCCTGAGAACATTCCTTTCACGTCGAAGATGTTCCGCTCTGTTTGGACAGAGTTGTTGAGCGTATCGCGCACACCAGGGGAGGTGACATACCTAAGAGTACCGAGGAGATGGGACACCTCTCGCTGGGCGGCAGGTCTGGAGTCTTCTGCGCCTTTTGACCGGAGCATCGTGCTGGAAGTGAGACCGACGACTCAGTACTCAGTACTCAGCCTGCACGACATGTGCGTTGGGACGTGGTAGCAGCGTCATGGTTCCAGAGCATGTTGTGGGAGAGCACACGAGCGCCGCACTAGTCATCCTCTTGGGGTACAGCTTCACCGTCACCCGGTAACGAGGCACGACTCCCATAATGTCTCCCACGGAAATGCGATATGTCGGCCCACGCGAAGATGATGGCTTTGTGACAATTTACGGTCATTGTATATATGTAGAACATACAGAGCAGTAACAACGTCAACCTGTAGTATCGACACTCCTGTCTACATACTCATCCGACATAATGAACCGGACGAGACAGCGAGTTACCACAGTCAGTGAGAAAGTATTTCGCCATCCCAGACGAAGTGCTTTAACGGAATGCTATAAAACGTCGAGCCCTAGATCCATAGCAATGTACAAGTGCTCAGGTTGATCAGTGTAACCTGACTCCTGAGATGAACGCATACTTACCCCTTGTCGACCACGATTCGAGGGCCGTTCAGAAACATGAGCACCGGGTTTCGACCCCGAAGTCGAGCCGCACGCAATAACCCGCAATAAAATTCATAGTCTGCGGAGAGTGTTAGATATATTCACGCAACACAAACAGAAACCACGACAAGAAATCAGTCCCGAAAGATGGTATAATTCCGGCATCCCAGTGGGACCGAAGCCCCACTAGCCAAGAAGGTTGGTATGCATCACAAAGAAAAAACGTTATAAAAAGGCGACTGTACATACCTGACAACTCGTCATAGATCTGAATTTTGCATTCCCCCGAGACTCGGAGGCACAAGTGTTTTTGGGAGCTCAACGCGGTGCGTGGAGGCTATGATCTGCAACAAGCAAAGGGTTAAAAATTGGTTGTTAAAGCATGGAGAAGTAGATGGTCTAGTATTTGAAGAGGGGGCGCAAACTCGGGTGGTGGGGAGAGGTAGGAAAACGAGGATACATAGTAAACGCGTCTGGCTTCGCAGGCGTGCAGGGATTCGGTGGCTGCCAGGACTGTGCAGTTGGGGCGTCGGTTTCCCACGATCATGATATGGGAACTGGCAGGGACTTCTCAAACATATCCTCCTCTTCTGTCATGCGACTCGTCAGGCTCCTTTCGAAACCAATACTCGGCCGAGCACCCGCGGAGTCAGTCCACATCAATCATCTCTACTCGCGCCTGACTGCTTATGTAACGGCTGAGTTCGTCCGCGAATACCCATTGTTATGTGGCCATGCATTGTCGGAGACATTGCGTTGGTGCGTAATCCGACCGTTCACTTCGCCACTTTCGTTTCTGCTTCCGCACCAGCTGCAATCGCCTGCCAGTCTACGTTGTCCTCTGCACCCTGGAGCTTCTGTTTGCGAGCCTGCTGCCATCGTTCCCGCTTCCATCGCAATAGGGTCGAGAGTCTCAGCTCCTCTGGAATGTCGTTTCGAGGATGGCTTTCGTAGAGATAGTAGGCGAAGACGCCGCTCGCAATCCCAAGAATGGGATCAAGCGTCCTACAAACATGTAAGCCTGGCCCGTGTTTGCGACGTGTAGAATGCACATACCTCGACAGCAGCGGTGGAGGCATTGTTGCGTGTCAAGTCTGTTCGGGCTCAGTCGCCGGCTGGTTGAGCACCTGGTCCTCCTTTGTAGGCTTCCGAGCAGTTCCGACGACACCCGGTTGGCGGTACAGCTGTTGCCGAAATGATTGCCCGACCAACTCCGATGATACAGCTGCGTGCAGAAAGCTTGTCCAGGCGCTGAAAAACGCGACGCGCGTCGCGAGAAATGGGAAATTAAATCGAAATGGTCGAAAAATCGCCAGTGGTGACGCGAGCGCGTTTCTTCTCCCCCTCTCCCTCGTTAGATCCCCCCGACGGCCATAGAATGTTGAAGAGCGCATCAGGCGCGTGTTCGGGTACGATATGACGTTTTTCCGCGTCCTCAACGGCCGAGCTGACGTGTTTCGCGGCAGACTGTGGTCTGGTGGTGGTACGCGACGATCTTATCCCCGTCTGCCACCTTGGCGCCCCTTGAGCCACCCCGAGGCTGAAATTGTGCCCATGAAGCATGCGTCTGCGATGCAAGGAACTTGTCACATCTATGGCGACTGTCGAGATGGCGTTGGCGGAGGTGCAGGAGCGGGCGGGTACGTGTGCTCAAGAGAGGATGCCGCCTTCGGTGAGTGCCCCATTGATATCATGCGTCCCCCCTGTCGTCGCAGCGTAGTTATACTGTCGCTGTGATCTATGGCGTAAGACGTCTGTATGCCCAAGTTTTTGTGGCTACATTGGGAGAGTCCATGGTGGTTCACGGTGCAGCTCGCGCTCTCATAGACACTGCCGTCCTCGCTTCATGCTCCCAGCCTCATTGTCACGAGGATGTTTCAAGTCCTCATTACGCGGAACAGTTGGTTGGGCGGTAACGAGCTGGAGGGCTCTCATAAACCTATAGATAGGGGGGGATGTACAGTACTTGTAGGATGTATGTACATGCCTTCCAGTTTCGCCTTGCCGTTCGAGTGTTCCCCCAGCCCTCTGAGCGACACCAACTGTTCAATAGGTACCTGTTACTTATGCAAAACTTGAGAGGCCGTCTGGAATCAGGGACCATGTGGTTGCGCCCACGATTCTGGAAGTACGCTCCGGTCACGGCGAGTACATGACGTCTTCGGTGTGACGCAGGAGACGTCAAACCACCCAAGAACTCACTCATAAGAATGTATTCAGCTTCCTATACATCGTCAGACACGTTTCGAGGGGTGGCAAGGTGGCAGACGGGGATAAGATCGTCGCGTACCACCACCAGACCACAGTCTGCCGCGAAACACGTCAGCTCGGCCGTTGAGGACGCGGAAAAACGTCATATCGTACCCGAACACGCGCCTGATGCGCTCTTCAACATTCTATGGCCGTCGGGGGGATCTAACGAGGGAGAGGGGGAGAAGAAACGCGCTCGCGTCACCACTGGCGATTTTTCGACCATTTCGATTTAATTTCCCATTTCTCGCGACGCGCGTCGCGTTTTTCAGCGCCTGGACAAGCTTTCTGCACGCAGCTGTACGCGAGCGGCAACACGCACGAACGCTCCGAAAAATTCGGAGAAAATCGAAAAAGTCCCACCGCGCGTGCGCGACCAGACGCGAGCTCCGCAAAAAAATCGAAAAATGATGGGAATTGGGAGACTGCGAGAGCGAGGCTGCCAGCACACATACACCACTATTTCTACTTGTTCCCTGCTCGATCGCTGCATGTACATGCCTTTGCAATCCGTGGACGACAGAGATACTGTCATCGTGCTGGCCGGCGCTACTATGGCACTAGCGGACCTGCGGCGGGCCCATAATTTCAAGCCCCCCGACAAAGGAACATATCAAACTCCATAGTTCTTGTGTGTGCAGTGAATGTCGACAAGGGGAAGACCGTTGGGGCCGGGAACAGTTTCATCTTGGGCAGCTATCAAAGCAGCTGCTGAGACGGGATGAGGACCGGGACGACTTGAGACGACGTACCATGGCTCCGCGACAGCCCAATCGTAGAACTCAGCACCTGCCACCATCCACCAAACCCTGAGGCCTGAGGCCTGCACCATCTGGCACCCGCGCGGTGATCGAAATGCCATTCAATGTGAGGGCGGGGAGGATGGAGAAGCGTCACCTGCAGGCCGCTCAGCCAAGATCCTCTCCACAGCATGCTGCCCGTTCAAAACGTGTTCATACCGCCTTTGAACGGTTCGGTTGTCCTTGCTTGAGCCGTCCGCGAACACGAGCTGTGGGGCCGAAGACTGGGAGGTGATCTGAGCGTGCCACTGATGCCGAGCGATCCCGTCGCGTTCAACTGGCTCCTTTCACAGCTTCTTGTGCGAGTCGGACGAGGATACGGCGGGCAGCGGCGAGACCATTTGACGCCTTCGTGGAGGTACAACAAAGGGTGGGGGAGGAGATATCGTAGGACCAGGGGCCGGGGAGCGACGAATCCGGCGGTTTTGAAGTTACTCTAATGCCTTGTAGCCGTCCTTTCGTCGTCGCATGGAGCGTGTGGACACTCCGAGAGCTTCAGCAAGGTCGACCCGCGACCGGCTTTGAATCAACCGAGTAGATCGCACCATTCACGATATCTTGGGAGATAGAGCACCCAGGCATGATAGGGAGTGAAGCAGAGACAAATGGAGTGGATTGGAGGGCACAAAAGCGTTGTACGGAGGCTGCAGGCGACGAGGATGATTTTTCGATTTTTTCGATTTTCTCGTGTGCGTTCGTGCAGCTCGCGTGTGATGTGCGCTCGCGTATCATCGGAGTTGGTCGGGCAATCATTTCGGAAACAGCTGTAACGAGGTGGGCAGTCGTCCTCGGCCAGCCACGACGGAAGCAATGGAAGTGGATGGGAGGTCGGGACGAGACGGAATTGCGGCCCCGGCCCGCTTGGGTGTGCTGCATGAGCGTCTCCGATCTCGTCGCCAAAAATTGGGAACGCGTTCGTGTCAAGCCACGCTTGCTCCAGGTCTCTCCTTCGACCCTTCCGTCACCTCCCTTCCTTCCCTCAGTCAACCCATGGATCGCCAGATTCGCCCAATCTATGGTGCGCTTACCTGTGAAGCCCCCGAGGATCTGCCACTGAACGCGCTCTACCCCACAGAGGCTCTGGACACGGGCTCTAACAAGTCGGCGATCCTAGCTTGCAACAAGATCTCAAAAAGCAGCCAACTAACCAGCTGGTTAAGGTATGTCTCTGTTTTGCCCTCTCCCATCGGTGCTTCCCCTGATTGCTTCCCCTAGGCCTTGAAGACGCTTGCTCTCGTCCGTTCACAAAAGGTCGAGGAGGCTCTTATATTCTGTGATGAAATTCTTGCCTCAAAGCCCTCCGATGATGCGACGTTATCAGCTATGATGCATGTGCTTCGTGGTCTTGGTCGTCGTGAGTACAGCTTGCCACGCTCGTCGAGTCCGCAGACGTCATCCCGGAACGCCATAGATCTGACATGGTGACGATGTACGAAGATGCGTACAAGCAGCAACCTGGAAACGAGGAGATGGGCCAGCAACCTTCTTTGCGAACGCGAGGATAGGGAATTGGAAAGCGGCGCAGCAGGTATGCTCACAACATGATCCCGATATTCTCGGAGGCCTCATCCTCCCATCAGATCGCCACCAAACTGCACAAACAGTTCCAG
>NW_025954414.1:0-37388 GCF_022376455.1 Epithele typhae | reverse complement strand
CCACGAGCACCGTCGATGGCCAATAAGGTCCATCAGAGAGTTTTGCAGCTAAGTTTTTTTTCGAGCTACCTCGCCCCCGATAACTAAATTCTTTGATCCAGCCCTCCTCGGGTTTGGCGCTCGAGCGCTCCCAGGCCCTTCGACGCCGGACGTCGAGCGCGCGCTCTGAGCTGAGCCCGCCGGTGTCTGCCTCCCCTTTGGGAGGTGCTGTGGTCATTGACGCACCTCAGCTCATTCCCTCGGCCTTACCACAGGATACCCGTCCTGCGTCTCCTCCGTCGTCGCAGCGAACCCGCGGGTATCCTCTTGTACGCCGATGGGCCCATAAAACCAGCCCAGGACGACGCAAGATGCCCCGCAGAACCAGCACACCATGGCCTCAGACACCCAGTTCACCCTCGCGCCCGGAACGACGCTCCCCGGATCTGGAACGGACTCTGGCAGTTGTCGAGCAATGCGTGGGGCAGCGCACCTGCCCCGCGGGTTCGTGATGCCATGGGCGTCCACGCAAGCAAGGGCTTCTTTGCCTTTGGTAGGTTAATTGCCCGAGATATTGATGTTGGAGCTGACAGCGTCCGACAGACATGGTAGGTTTGTCGTCCGGATCCTAGCGTGCGCTCGTGCTCACTGGACGTGATCACCTTCCGCATCTTCGAACATTCAGGGTACGTTCTCTTCTGGATGATGCTGCACACGCCAGCTGACCCACCACACGCCCAGCCGACCATTACGGACCGGCGGAGGATCTGTTTGTCAGTCCGCAGAGCCCGGCTCGTGATTGCGCGTCGCCCTGACGGATACGTCTAATAGGGACGCTTCGTGGACAGCCTGCCGGAGAACAGCACCCCGCGACCGTTCGGCGCCACGAAAGTGGTCCGTCTTCCGTCCGACTGAGGCCGCCGCCGGCCGATTTCAGGTCACGGCCGATCGAGTCGCGGCCGTGGTGGGCGAGCGCTGCACGCGGATGCGCACCGATCCTATCGATCTTCTCCAGTGCGTCTCGCCCCCCGCCCCGCCCGGCCGCGTACTTCGGGATGCTGACCAGCGGCGGGGGCGGATGCAGTTCTTCTGGCAGGACTACCAAGACCGAAGCTACCTCGCCGCCTTCCAGCATCTTCTCGCGCTCCGCGCCGCGGGCAGGATCCGACACCTGGGGCTGTGTAACTTCGACACCGCGCACACGGAGGAGATATGCGTCACCTTCGCCGGCGCGGACCCCTGCATCGTCTCGAACCAGGTCGCGGTGCGCTCGCGTCCGAGGGGGGCCGCTCGTCCCGCGCGCTCACTTGCTGCCTCTTCCCTGTGCAGTTTTCGATCATCGACGTCCGTCCGCTGCACGGCATGCACGACCTCTGCGCCCGGTACGGCTTCAAGGTTCTCGCACACGGCACCCTGGTGAGCGGCCTTACGTCCTGCCGTCCCCGTGCGCCTGAACGCTAAAACACGCGGCTTCAGTGCGGCGGGCTTCTCACCGACCGGTGGCTGGGCAAGCCCGAGCCCGAGCTCTACGCAGGAGAGCTCAACCCGTCCCAGCGCAAGGTAACGTTACGGTTACGCCTCGTCTTCGGCCCCGCTGGCGCCCCATCGGCAGGCATACACCGTCCTGACGCAGCGCGCGCACACAGTACCTCGACGTCATCCTCAAGGCCTGGGGCACCTGGGAGCTCTTCCAGCGCCTGCTCCAGCTCCTCCGCGAGATCGCGAACCGCCACGGGCCCGGCGTGAGCATCGCCAGCGTCGCAATGCGCTGGGTGCTCGAGCACCCGTTCGTCGGCGCGATCATCGTCGGTGCGTCGCCCCCTCCTCCGTCTGGTGCGCTTCCATGGGCTGACCATCTCGTTTCTGCGCTCCGCCCCCGCCCCCCGCCCGCCCGCTCATCTCGCCTCCTTCCGGTCGGGTCAGGCGCGCGGATGGGCTGAGCGACCACACGGACGAGAACGGGCGCGTGTTCACCTTCGCGCTGACCGACGCCGACAAGGCGGACATCGAGGCCCTTCTCCGCCTGTCGAACAGCGGCCGCATGATCATGACCATTGGCGACTGCGGGGCCGAGTACAGGCCCTAGGAGCCCCCGCGCTGCACCGCCTGCCGCGTCGGACACAAGTACTCCCGGGGCGCGCAGAAGGCGGGAAGACACTGCTGCGGGGGACGAGTGTGCGGGATGCTATCACGCGATGCGGCGATGTAATTGCGGGAGGGTTCGTGGTTCGATGGATGCGATGCAGTGTGCGTGTCTCGTTTGGGGTCGTGGATGCGCAACCGCGGCGGGAGCTCGCCGCCACGGAGCGGTGTATGTACAGCATGAAGGATGGGACGAGGGTCGACTATAACAAATGCCTTGGAGCAGACGGGATCTAGTGATACAATATAACTCAATCTACGATGTTGTATACAGTGCGCGTGGGAGGAGCCGGAGGGGGATCATGATGACACCGAGGTCCGCTGATGCAAGGTAATTAATGCTGAAAGTGCGTTCGGATGCGGGGGCGCGGAAGAAAGGCGCTCCGAGAGATTAAAGCTTGCTAATTGAACCAGAAGACGCGGCGGCCGTTGAGAGCCGCGTGATGGGCTGCAGCTTCTTCTTCACGTCGCGGAGGATGGTCGTCTTGGGCTGCCAGTCGTCGAAGGCATCCCGGAGCTGCGCGAATTCGCGTGCGAAGAAGTGCGCCACCTTGTCGTCTGCGATCATATCACGCAGAAGCCACGGGATCTAAACCTTCGGTTAGCACCAGTACGACATTCAAGGGTCCTTGTGGGCAGAAAAGCGTCCGCCGTCGGGAGGTAGATAGGGCGCGTGACCCACCTCGTAGTCGTTCTGCTCTTCGACCGCATTGAAAGGGCTGATGGCCAAATCGGCGTCGGCGTCGGAACCGTCATTAGTGTGGAAGAAGTACTTGACGGCGAGGCTACGCATCGAAACAGTCAGCACTAAGACTCCAGTTTGATATCAGAACGCCATGTACGTACGAATACGTCGCGAGTTCTTCGTAGGCGGTTGAATGCCCAACTCCGCTGAGCGTCCCCGCGGTCGCTTCTGACAGGTGAGCCAGCAGACCGCGGTCGGATAGGCCCGCGTTCATGATACGAATGAGTAGGATTAGGAGGTTGGAGAGGAAATCAGATGAACTGATGAGAGTGGTTAAATCAGATTGGATGCCAGCAAGCGGAAGCGAATAGCGCGACGGTCACACGCACTGATAGGCATCACTGTCAATATACAAGGCGCGCAAGATCCTGGGATGCGACGCGGACGTGAACACGCCGGAGTAGATTGGAACAACCTGGTCGTTCAAGGAAGCGACGTAGACGACCTTCGCCTGCATCCATGAATCAGCGGAGTTCACAAGGGGATCACATGAAAAGACATACTCCGTGATGCATGACATTCCGCAGCGCTCCCACATAGTTCTTCGACACCTTCGACTCTGTGTCCTGAGGACACATGCATTAATCTACATCGCTATCATCGTTCAATGACGCAGAAGCAGCTCACCTGGAACTCGAACAGTTCGCGAGCCGCTGGGTTCTCGAGGTACTATCGTCATGGCGCTCGTGTGAGTGTCGTCGACGGAAAAGGTCACACTTTCACACCCACCTGTGTATATGCCTGCAAGAAGGAACTTGTCTTGAGATACCGCAACGGACCGAGATGGATGCCGCAGAGCGCCAGAAGGCAGACCCTCTGCGCTTGTGCAGTCGGCATCGAGGGAAGGCCGCCGCCAGAAGCGTCCGCCGCCGCCGTCCGCGCGAGGGCGTCCACGCTGCGCGACGTCAGGATCGAGCCGTCTTCGATGAGCCGGTCGATGAGATGTGTGGCGACCACCGCGCCCTGGGAGTGGCTCGCGACGAAGATGACGTCCGCCGCGTGCAGGTCTTCCATCCACTCCTCGTTCTCAGTCAAGTGCGTGTGTACCCTGAGGCGCGAAGACGTCCTGTGAGCACAAGAAGCGCAGGAAGGAGCGACAGCTGACGCACCTCGAGACCTTCTTGCGTATGGTGCCATCGCCTTCGAGCGGCATCCCAGTGATCTTCTTGAACTTGAACCCATTCTCCTCCGCGAACTGCTCGAGCGCCTGCATCGTCATGTCGACGAACTTCTTGCTCGAAGACGGCAACTGCATCCAGAGTCAGCTTCGTGCACACGCGGTTCCGACGAGGAACTCACCCCGCCCGCGAGCGTCCGGGTGATGGTACCTAAACGCACGACGACAAAATTAGCCGGGACCCCACAAGCGTTAGCCACCAGATGGAAGCGCACCAGGCATCCACCCCGCGACACCGATCACGACCACCCTGCACCCCCCGTTGAGGATGTACGGGTTGAGCGGCTCGCCGAGGACGTCCAGCGCCTTCGGCAGCTCCTGCCCGAACGTGACAAAGTCGCCCACCGGTTGGGCAGGCCCGCTCCACGTCGCCTCCCTTTCTTTGCCTTTCGCCCGGACTTTGCCCCCTCGCGTCTTGCTCGACGAGCCTGCCTTGCCCGGAGGTCCCGCCGCGGGCTCTCCAGAAAAGAGCGCCCCGGCGACGAACGAGAGCGCGCCCGTAATCTTCGAGCGCGTGGTCGGCTGGCGCGGGCGCGGCGGGACGTGCGATCGGGGGCGGGTGTGGAAGGTGTCCGCCCACGTCGGGAGGACGAGGTTCGGCGCGGCGGGCTTCGCGGACCCGGGGGGCGTCCCGGTCGTCTTGGCCGATGGAGTGGGCGACGGCGTGCGCGCTCCGCGGGCGGTGTCCCGCTTGATGGACTCCGAGTCGGTGAGTGGAGGCGCGGGAGGTTCTTGCTTCTTCGGCTCGCGCTCCGTTGGAGGTGCATTAGGAGACTTGCCAGGAGACTTGGTGGCAGGAGGAGTCGAAGCACCTGTGGGGGAGGCCTTCTTCGTAGGAGACTTTGGTGCCGGAGTGACGGACTTGGTCGGTGACCGTGGCGTAGAGGCGCCGGAGGGAGTTGGAGAGGCGGAGAGGAGCGACAGAGCCTTGGGAGGAGGTTTGCGGCCGGCCGGGATGGGAACCTCGATCGCGGCGGAGGGAGTGGGGTCGTCGGGGACGTCCATGACCTCCATCAAGTCCTCTGGCTTGTCGCTGGCCTCATTCGTGATGGTCTTCGTTGTCAGAGCCCGGGAAGAGGCGAAGAGAGAGAGCCAGCTCGACCTATTATCTGCGATGGACGTTTGGATCGGGTTCGACGGCTCGTATGACGGCGTTGTAACGGGTTCTGGTGCGGGCTGAGGCTCCGCCGCTGGTGGGGTGGAGTCCTGGTCTCGGGCGAGAGCCTCCTCCTTCACCAGTTCCGACTCCGTCTTCGGGGGTTCAGTAGATTCTAGGTTCCCTGGAGCGGAAGCGTTTGCCCCACCTGCACCGTACCAAGCCCAAGGAGAGTACCAGGCGGAGCCCTGACTTCGTACTGTCTCTGCGGAGAACACTGATGCAGCCTTCTCGGGAGCGTTGGGAGTAGCCGTGGAGTTCGACGTAGCTGGCGGAGATGCGGGCGGAGACGCGGGTGGAGAGATGGGAGGTTCGGGCGCAGCGTCAATGGTCATCAGGTCGTCGGTCTTCGAGGTCTGCGGCTGCTCGTCCTCCGGGTTTGTTGGGGAGGGAATGGCCTGTGCCTCGGTCGGCTTGAGTTGTCCCTCCGGGTCGGTGGTGCTCCAACCTACGTAGTCCCACCACGAGGCGGGTCTGAAGTCGGACGCGTCTCCTGCACCCCCACGAGCGTTGGCTGACTGTGATGGAATGTGTTCGTTGGGGTCTGGGGTGGGCGGCACGAGGTTGAGTTCCGGAACCTTTGGGGGCTCGATGGCGCTCTCGGAGGCTGTGACGATTTTGTCAGGGTACATGAATGAGTTATGTTGGAGGACAACTAACCAGACTCCCTGCTATCGACAGCAGAGATCTTGGGAGACGTAGGCGCGTCTCTACCATCCGTCTCCTGCGCCGCGACGACCTGTTCAAGGGGCATCTTCGGGCGGCCCAGCAGCGGCAGGCGAAGCGTAAACCGGCTCGTCGACGGGTTAAGCGACGACACCGACGGCTTTCGGCCCGCCGTCCTCGTGTCTTGGGGTTCGACGACCGCCTGGGGCGCGAGGGACGCGCTGGGGTCTATGTTTGCGAACCGTGGGACCTCCTCGTCCACGGACGAGATGGACGTCGTATGGCTCTGCATCCGCGTCGGGGCGAGTACTCCGTAGGGGAGAAGCGCATCGGCGACCTGCGCCCCGAGCCCGGGATGTTTCGTGGGGGCGACGTCGCCACGGCGCCTCGTTGGCTGTTGGTGAGGCGGCGGGGACGTCGACTGC
The DNA here is from genome assembly GCF_022376455.1 of Epithele typhae. Classification (NCBI taxonomy): domain Eukaryota; kingdom Fungi; phylum Basidiomycota; class Agaricomycetes; order Polyporales; family Epitheliaceae; genus Epithele; species Epithele typhae. The sequence continues at coordinate 31,098 of NW_025954414.1, read as the reverse complement.
GATCGGAGATGTGACAGTGACGTCGGATATGGCTGACGACTGGAGGTCCTCCGCGCCATCCGGGTTGGCGGAGAGCGAAGATGAGGTGTCGGAAGACCCGGGGGTCGTATCATCTGCCGGGGGTGGGACAGTGGGTTCGACTGGCCCGTTGGGCTTTGACCGAGAGAAGCCAAACCAGGACGGTTTGGAAGGGTTCGACTTCGACCCGTGGAGCGTCTTCGGAGGGTCCGGAGCGGGAGGGGATGCGGTTTCCTCGGATGCCGGGAGGGTTTGCACAGGTTCCGGTGAAGCCACTGGTGGCATTACGCTCTCCAACGGCTTGGGTGAGTCGGTCAAATCAACAGGGTTCGTTATGGACCCTGCGATGGCTATCAAGATGTCAGCACCAATCCTTCATGCATCCGAACGGCGCGAGAGGTAGGCTTAAATGAGCTGGAACCAGCCTGGAATGAACGGTACAACGTGGTCAAGCACCAGATGCACGTGGAATATGATCCATGTGAGTCTTCGCACGTAGACCGGGATATCCAAACTTTCCAGAACGACGACGAAAATCGTCTGCTAGGCTCTCTTTTGTATGCCATTGATGATAAAGCGAACGTGTGCAGGAAAGTAAAAGGGCTGATGAAAGCCATATGAGCACGTTCGTCCAGGTTGACCTTCGTTCGAGTAGCAGGGTCTGCATGAACCCGAATCGTCGTAGCCTCATCATGAAAAGCTGCAGGGGGTTGCGCAAGAACACATCTATGCTCCTCTCAAGGCAAAAGGCCCAGAAAGTTTCCGAAAAGGTCGTTGCATACGCTGGTCGTAGACGCTCGAACGTGCAGCATCCAAAGGTGCGTGTTCCTCGAGGTGCAGAATGGCGCATACATGCGTCAATCTGCACACCACAACGCACGAGGACACGCCATAAAAACGGGAATAAAGTACGGAACACAAGACCAAGGCGGAACACACCTTGTGCACCTTGGGGTTCCTCAGCCTGGCCCACGTTCCTCTCCGCAGCCACGTCCACGTCCGCATTCCCGTCCATGTTCAGCTTCGAGCGTTTGCGGGCCATCGTGCTGGAGCGATCTTCTCGTGTCTGCGGAGGCACCTCGCCGCGGTGCTCTTGCACGGAGCTCATGAAGCTGCTTGCGTTCGATCCTAGGCGCTCCCGCTTGCGCGACAGCGTGCTCGTGGAGCTCGCCGAATCGCTAACGAGAGCGACCGCAGGGAGCTGGTCGATGGCGGACCCGAGGCGGGCCCCAGGCTCGGGTGCGGCGACGACGAGGGAGACGCTGGCGGCGGGATGGGTGCGGGACTTCGAGTTCGAGAAAGAGAGCGAGGACCGCCACTTCGGCGGGGCCGCCGACGAGCGGGACGAGCGGGGCTTGGGGGTGCCGGCGGTAGACATGAAGTGGGGTATGAGTACGTGAGGAGAGAGAGAGAGAGCGGCGTGGACGCCTAAAGGACAGTCGCGCCCGTCGGCACGCGCAGCGTCGGCGAGGAGATTCACGTTTCCAGCCCAGGCTTCCCGCCCCCCGCTAGACGCGTGAATGAAGTCATCCGTAAGCGCTATCAGGTTCAAGCTCCGACGTAATAGTAAGCTTCTCCGACACTTATCTATAGTCTCCGCGTCAACAGACGAGCCAATCGGACAAATGCCTCACCGCAGAAATGCCGCAAGATTGTCTTCCCCCTCCATCCTTCGTCCCATCAGCGTGCTCGTGCCCCCGTCCACCCCGTTTCTCCCTTCCCTTATCCACCTGTTCTACGGCGACCTCAAACATGGCATCGAGTGTGAGGTTTTCTCATGTAGATGCCTCCCCCAAACCCTTGTGCCATTTCCCGGAGTCGTGCTGTTGGTGGATGCACTAGTGTCTCGAGAGCGGTTGAGAGTGGTCGATGGACGACGAAGGTGAACTTGCGGAGCATAGGGCTTTTGTACCACACTGCTCCGGAGTGCCCTTCGACAGGTATGTTGTCGCCAACGCTCTGAGTGAGGGGATTTCCTCTACCAGCTCAGTGCGCCTGCAGGCTGATATCTTTGACGTCCCGACGAGCCCTTTGGGCTCTCTACTACTCACGTCTTTGACATCCTGGAGGATATCTACAGCTTGCACAGTCTTTTGGGACGTCGGGACGTCCCGAAGCCGTCCCCCGCTCTTCGGAATGCCTGGTCATCTCCTCCAGGCGCTCACTTGACCTGTCACTCCAAGACGACGTGCTCTTACAGATTCTCTTTGTCAGCTTCACCAAGGACACTACGTTAGACGAAGAACACGAATTTCGACAGGCCATCTGTCGAGCTCCTACCCCTCCTGACTTGCTCCCACGCCGTGGTGCCACGTTTCCTTGTCACCGCCCGTCGACCTGGAAGTCTGGAAGTCGCAACGTCCCGCACGCGGTCCCTCCGGTATTTTCCTATCACGCCCCCAGTCCGACCAGCCCGGTGCTCGGAGAACGTCTCCCACGGGCCTCTTTGACTCGGGAACTCGACATCGCCATCGCCCTCGCCGCCAGCCAATCGTCTCACTCCTGTGACCTCGTCGTCTACACGCCGACCCGGCAACCATGCTGCTCTCCCCTTTCTCCGTCACTCGCCGGCTGATCCAAACAAGCGCGACCGCGGACGGAAAGCCTGGGTTTGGTCGTATTTGTTCCTTACGTAAGCAGGCAAAACGTTGGCCGGTCTAGGACGCCTTCATCTTCACTACCACCATCCTCGCTTGCGGCACCCCGCCATACCCAAGCAGCCATGTCTTCGCGCCTCCTTCCGACCACCCTCTTCTCCGGCCTTCTCGCAGCGACGTTCATTGCGAAGGCCGCCGCTCATGGCGGCGACGACACCAACGGCATGGATATGAGCATGGACGGCTCCATGGACCTCGCCGCGGGCAACATGTTGATGTGGTTCCACTTCACCCCCGGCGACGTCCTCTGGTTCTACGGATGGGTTCCCCGCAGCACCGGCGCGATGGTGGGGACGTGCATTGGGCTCTTCCTCCTGGCATTGATCGACCGCTGGATCGCGGCATGCCGAGGAGTCATGGAGACGCATTGGCACAAGAGGTACGTCTCCCCCTCTCTTCTTCATGCGTACGCGAGCGGTGGAGGTGACCTCAATCATGGCAGGGCGCAGATCGTCCAGGCGGATCGTATCAACGTGCGCAACGAGAAGAGCGCCGGCGGCGTCGCTCGCGTCCGCGACATGGTCTCCATGCGCAACGGCCCGCCGTTCATCCCGGCCAACGACCTGACTCGGGGAGTCATGCACGCCGCGCAGTCTGCGCTGCACTTCGCCATCATGCTGGCCCTCATGTACGTTCATCCCACCTCTTATATGCATCCACTTTATCCATGCATGCGTCCCTGTGCAGGACCTTCCAACTCGTGTTCTTCATTTCAATCGTCATCGGACTCGGTGTCGGAGAGGCGCTGTTCGGTCGCTTCGGGAGCCACGGAGGGCATTAGACGGAGATACGCAAACGCTGATGAACCAAACTTCCTGCCTCTCACGACGATCTTATCTGGGGACGGATGTACTGTAGTATAGTAGCGGATCTATCACGACATGGACAATTTGTTCGTATTCTACGCTGTGCTGAAGGTGTGCTATGTCTCTGCTTCCAATAAAGACTGCAAACATGTGGCCGCATAGAGCCGCAATGACTCGAACGCGAACTTCGATCGAAGCCGAGGAGCAATTGGCGAGCCCTTCACTGCGCAGTACTTGTCCTCGTGCTCCTGGTCCATGGCCCTTTATAAGCAGCGCAAGAGGCGGTGTATCCAACGCTCGATCGATTGATCCTGCACCACCACCACCACCACCACCACAGCAAGCACGATGGCCACAGACACTGCAGGTACGTCTCTACTTCCCGCCTGCACCATTGCGCCCATACTCACCTGCACGCGCAGCCCCAACCAAGCTCGCGATCCTCATCTTCCCTGGCTTCGAGCCCCTGGACACCTTCGGCCCCGCCGAGATCTTCCAGATGCTCTCCTCCCAGCGCCCGCTCACCCTCTACTGGATCTCCTCCTCGACCTCCCCCGCGCTCGATCCCGTGAGCTCGTTCGTGCCCGATGACGTCCCCATGCCGCCCGGGATGACCAAGCACACCGCGGGCACGACCATCGTCCCCACCCACACCCTCGCCGCCCCGCCCGCCGACGTCGAGGCCATCCTCGTCCCCGGGGGCTGGGGCGTGATGTCCCCCGCGAACGCGCCCGCGGTCGACTACCTCCGCGCGACGTTCCCGAAGCTCAAGTACGCGATGAGCGTCTGCAACGGGGCGGAGTTCCTCGCGCGCGCGGGCATCCTCGACGGCCGGCGGGCGACGACGAACAAGGCGCTCTGGACGCACATCACGACGGCGCACGCGGCGACGGGGATCAAGTGGGACAAGAAGCCGAGGTGGGTCCAGGACGGGAACGTGTGGACGGCGGGCGGGGTGAGCGCGGGGACGGACATGGCGCTCGGGTGGGTCGCGCATGTGTGGGACGAGGAGCTCGCGCGGAAGATCGCGAACGGGGCGGAGTACGAGTGGCGGAACGACCCGAACTACGATGTGTTCGCGTATGTATGGTAGAGGAGGAGGATGTGGGACATACACAGTGCATGAGCATGCGCCTTGTGTACTGCCAGTAGTACGAGACCTCTTCTGGGACTCGCGCAACTTTTAACTTGCAGATCTTAGGAGATTCTATGAAGAAGAAGAACTGTCACTACCCCTTCCTTCGCTTAGGTGGTCAGAGGAGTCCCGATACATTTTCCGAGACGTCGAACCCGTGTGCATACGAGCTTGGTGCGAATCCTTTGCTCGGTGATCTGGTGCGCACATTCGTCTCAAAGTATCCTGGAGTCAAATTTGATAAGCACCGATAGGTCCGCCGACGCAAATCGACGTGCCCCCCCCTATTCTTGAGATAGGATGCTTCGAGTGCCGAACTCCAAGCGGAGCTCCTGAAGGATCCTCCTCGTATGTTGGCACCCTTTGCCAGGTTCGAGGAACGCTTACGCTGGCTTGTGCATATATAAACGCCATTCGCACGCACACGGAGTCTTTGTGGATCTAGTTTTTTATTGGGGGGAGCAGAGAATGGTCCACCGCATCGAGATGGAGTACGGGAACCCCAATCGGTTATTTGATGACGATCGGGTATGATGATAATAATAAATAAACAATGTACTACGGAGATGTGGTTGATCGGTGATCGGTATTGTTTTTGCTTTCCTGGCACTTCTAATGGCACTCCATTTCATTCAAATCTCCTGTAGTGCCTTTGTTTGGCATGTATTCCCACTTTTCCTTCGCCGATCGCAAAGCCCCGCGTGTGATCGGCGCTTTTCTTGCCCACGGAAAAGCAGATGATTATACGTTCTGTCATCGTATTCTCTCTGCGCACACTGACGTCATCTAGTTGTGCATTTCTGACTCGGATCTAGACTTTGCAGAGTCCAGTGCACGAGTCCAGTCCTGCAACGCCCTGGAGTCTCTCGCACTCATGGCCCCCACGCGCGTGGCTCGCGTTCGGCGCGTGCGCGACCGCTCATGGGCGCGCGGGGGTGCGGCGGCGTTCCGCAGGAGACGTGGCGCGCGGGCCGCAAGGTGCGTGAGCGCGAGCTCGAGCGTACACGAGCGGGCCTGGCGATGGCGTCACTGTCGGTGAGGTTACAGGCAGCCCTCTTTCTGACGCTTCGCAGATTTTTGGAATTGCTGTACCCTCTGACTACCCTACACGAGCCGGTGACCGCACAGCGGTGCTGGACCGTCTCTAGTGGGCGCGTACACGTATCCACGACCACGCCATCTCCCACCCCGCGCGCGCGAGTCCGGTCGCTACCTACGGCCAGACCCAGCCAAAAACGTCAAAGTCCGGGTCGTTCCGCCACTCGTACTCGATCTCGTTCGCGACCGTGCGCGCCATGCCCTCGCCCCACGTCGCCGCGACGAACGACAGCGCCGCGTCCGTCGCCGCGCTCACCCCGCCCGCCGTCCACACGTTCCCGTCCTGCACCACCCGCGCGTACTGCTGCCAGTCCGTCTTCGGCCCGTACGGGATCATCGAGTGCCACGAGTGCTTGTTCGTCGTCGCGCGCCGCCCGTCGAGCACGCCCGCGCGCGCGAGCAGGCTCGCGCCGGTGCAGACGCCGACGAGCGAGTGCAGCGCGGGGTACGTCGCGTTGATGTACGCGATCGTGGGCTCGAGGCCGGAGAGGCGGGTGCCGATCCCCCCAGGGACGAAGAGGACGTCGAGGTCTGCGGGCGGGGCGGCGAGGGTGTGGGTGGGCACGACGGCGACGTAGGCGGTGGAGTTCAGCGTGTTCCTGTCCGCGGGGGGCGCGGTCGAGACGGGGGCGAGGGTGTCGTCGAAGGAGTTGGAGATAAGGGAGAGTGAGATCTGGATGTGGCCGCGGCCAAGGGCTTGGAAGACCTCGATGGGGCCGAAGACGTCGGTGGGCTCGAAGGAGGGAAAGAGGAGGATGCCGATATGCGAGGGCGCTGTGAGGGGCTGTTAGTCGGCAGTGGGGTGGAAGGAGAAGAGCGCACTTGTGGTATTCGTGTCCTGAGCGCAGATGAGGGAGGCGACGCTCAGGAGTGCGGCGCAAATTGTTGCAGCGCGGAGGCGAGAGAAGACGAACATCGCTGCAAGCGTTGGCCGGAGAGATGGTACTGCGACCGCGGGCACTTATACGTACAGGTGCATCAAGGCTTGGCGGGTCGCATGCCCTGCCTTTGGGTGAATGCCTGCAAATCCTCGGCCAAATCATGCATACAGTGATACTGCACTTAGTCAGAGCAGACATCAACTGCACCCGATATTCTGATCTCAAGCCTTTCAAGCCCAGCGCTGGATGGTGGAAGCAATACTGCAGAACAAGACTCATTTTCAGAGTAGTGGCCGACAAACGTGCCGCGCGACCCTGAGCCGCCCCACCGCCCACTCCGCTTCGCCCTACGACCACACATACGCAAACACGTCCCACTCCGGGTCGTTCCGCCACTCGTACTCGATGTCGTTCGCGACCGCGCGCGCGACCTCTTCACCGAAGTGCGCGGCGACCCATCCAAGCGCCATGTCCGTCCCGGCGCTCACCCCTCCCGACGTCCAGATGTTCCCGTCGCGCACCCACCGCGCCTTCTTCTCCCACTTTGCGGCCGGGTCCGCGGCGGTGATGCGCCCCCAGTGCTTCTTGTTCCCCGTCGCGCGCCGCCCGGCGAGCACGCCGGAGCGCGCGAGGAGCTCCGCGCCCGTGCACACGCTCAGGAGCGAGCGCAGGCGCGGGTACGTTGCCGCGATGTAGTCGATGCACGCGCCGGGTGCGGGACCGGGCGAGCGAGAGCCGACTCCCCCGGGGACGAGGAGGACCTCGGTGTCCGATGGCGGAGAGGCGAGAGTGTGGGTGGGCGCGACGGACGTCCAGGCGATCGAGCCGCGCGGGTTGCTGGTCGGGGCGCCAGGTGGAGGTGCGGTCGAGACGGGGTCGAGAGCGGGGTCGGAGGAGGCGGAGAGGAAGGAGAGGTGGACTTGGTGTGTGCGGGAGAGTGTTTGGAAGACCTCGATGGGCCCGAAGACATCGAGGGGCTCGAATCCGGGGTACAGGAGCACGCAGAACCTGGTAGGGGCTGGAGAGAGAGACATCAGAGATGGTCGATTTCTCATGAGGAGGAGTAGAAAACTTACGGCTGGGAGAGGTTACCTGTGCGTCGGCCATGTTGTGGGTTGATGCCGTGCTCTGGACGGCGGTTGGTGAGATGCGAGTCCATATAGGCTGACACCGGTATGACTCACCGTGTGCATGAAGGTCACATGCTATACCGTGGTAGCGCGCCAATTGGGTTGGGTACGATACTTATGGGTGTAGACCTGATTAGCGAGTGTCGAAGAGTGTAACAAGTCGAAAGTCCATGGTATGGTGCCCGTAGTAGGCAGTAATGCCTTGGGTATACTATACCAGCAATACGCACCAGAATCTCTCTGATTGAAACTAGTCCGAAGAGCGAGACACATCGACTATGGGTGAGCACAACGATGTCTTGTTTCGGTAAACAAGCGGATCCGATGAGGTAGACCGCTGCTGTGCTCGGGCCTACGTACTTGAACTGGGGGACATGACATCCTGGAGGAAGAGCGCAGCTCCGAGGAACGTGCGCCGAGAAAATGGAGATGATAATGTAACCTGAAGGGTCCTTGTGAGTGGATGGGTCAGGACATTTGGACGCAAAAATACCAGTTGCAGTACGTCTCGATCAGCATGACGAGATACCCGGACGCGAAGCTCAGCACATGGAGGAAAGAGCGGATGTGACGTTGGCGGATCTTCCACCGGTCTGGCTGGGCGTCGGAACGACCATTGGGACCACCCGCCGGTCTCGTCATCGCAAGGTCCGCCAGTGGGAGTGCGAGGTCCTTGGGGTGGAGAGAACGTTCGAAGTCGCGCTGGACGCTGCGGAGGACTCAGAACTCGAAGAGAACGATGAGGATAACACCAAAATGGAGAGATGTCGATGAAACAGCTTTCTGTTGTGTGCCAGTTCCAAAAAACTTTGATGATATGTGAGAAGTCCATCCCGAGTGTCTGGAAAAAGAGGAGGGCTGGCCGCATACGCACGCAACCGCAGTAGCGTGCAAAAATAAACGAGCGTCACAGGCTGTCGCGACCCGGAAGGCCGTGGGAGCCGCGACAGTCGCCCGGAGATAAAATGTTTTTCGTCTCTGTTTGCGCGGAGCAAATAGAGACCGTAACGCTTGGCCGATATCTCTGCTGCCATCCCTGTCGCCTGCCTCCCAACCTCCGCTGCCCTCGCCTCGCTCTCGCTGTTGCTGACGTCGGGTTCTCCCCTCGTGCATACATCTCCACCTCGAGATGTCTGACTTTGGCGCACCTCCCGTCATCCCCACCGAGCTGCAGCAGTACAAGTGCGTATACACCCACTCTTGAGCTCCGATTCCCGCTGAACTCGCGCTTCCACCTACATAGCTCGTACGTTGAGGATCCGAAATGGCAAGCCAAGTTCTCGTACATCTGGGCTGCTGTCGTCGGTGCGGCCTTCTTGGCGTCCGTGCCCCACATCGTCCAGTCCATCCGTAACCGACGCTTGTTCCGCGGCATGATCACCGGCGTCACCGAGTACTCGGTCGGCAAGCATTATCAACTGGCTAGCGGGCAGGATGCTACACCGACACATGTGAAGCGGAGGGTGTCGGGCGTCGTACATACGCTGTGCTCGACCATGCTCTGGACGCTCCCTGGTGTTGAGCTCAATCTCGGTCAAAGTACGTAGACTCGTCTTCTCAGCGTTCCCCTGCCCTCAGAGCGCGCATATATCAGTGCTGCTGGTCGGTGGTTACCTTGCCATTGTTGTCGCAAGCATCGCCATGAACATCGATCTTGTCACCTATCCCAATCGCGCAGGTACGTCGAGCAACCGCCCTGCGGTGTGTGGGGCTGACTCCGCACCCTTCAGGTTTCATCGCGCTCGCCCAGTTTCCGGTCGTCTTCCTCTTCGGGACCAAGAACTCAATCGTTTCGCTGATTCTCGGTCCCGGTAACGGCTACGAGAGGCTGAACTACATCCATCGCTGGTCCGGCCGCGGCCTCTTCATCGCGGCCACCATCCACGGCGCCCTGTGGATCAAGAACCACCTCATCTGGGATCTTCCCATTCTCGGCCAACAGAAGGAGACTTCGGGCGTGGCCGCACTTGGCGTGCTATGCGGCATTGTTCTCACGTCCTTGAGGCCGGTTCGGAGATGGTTCTACCAGTCCTTCTTCATCGTCCAGTAAGTGCTTCGATCTTGTTTATGTCGTCAGACAGGATGCTGACCACCGTTCGCAGCGTGCTCGGATATGTTGCTTTCTTCATCACGATCTGCTACCACACGACATATGCTTCCCCTGGATCTTCCCCCCTCTGGCGTTCTACGGCTTCGACATACTTCTCCGCGTGTTCCGCTACCGCATCAAGGACGCGACCTTGGTCCCTGTCGATACTAACATGACTCTTGTAGGTCGCTTTTCGTCATTCACGCCGCATTGATGCTCATCCATGCGCCAGATCCACATTCACGACTGCGACGACGGCTGGCTTGCCGGTCAGCATGTCCGCCTCCGCGTTTTCATCGGCGCTCGCGTCTTCGAATCCCACCCGCTCACCATCCTCAACGCGCCCCCCGCATCCTCCTGCATGCCCTCCAGCACCGTCACCCTGGCCGCGCGCGCCGTCGGCGACTGGACGCGCGAGATCAATGCATACGCCCTCGCGGAGCAAGCGCGACTCCGTGGCGAGAAAGACGCAAACCAATCCACCACTGGCGCCCAGATCCAGGTCATGATCGATGGTCCTTACGGCGGCTGTAGCATCGACCTCGGCCAGCACGAGTCCGTCCTTCTCGTCGCGGGTGGCTCCGGCGCCGCGTTCACGCTCGGCCTCCTCGACGACCTCATCGCGCGCTGCACCCGACTCGGGCGCCCGTCTGGGGAGCGCACGCGCCGTATCGAGTTTGCGTGGTGCGTGCGGTCGTACGGCGCGCTGCACTGGTTCGCGCCCCGGCTCGAAGCGCTCGCCCGCGCGTGCGCCGGGACGACCCTCGACCTGCACGTCTCGGTGTACGTGACGTGCCTCTGCGCGCCCGCCGAGGTCCCCTTCGTGCCGAACATGGACGTCACGATCGTCGAGCGGCCGAGCGTCGTGGACCTCCTGCGCGCGTTCGTGACGCCGCCGTCGTGCGCGCACCCTAACCCGGCGAAGGCGAGCGACAAGAAAGTGGAGGCCGACGCGGAGTCCATCTCCGTTGAGTCCGTCTCGGACGACATCGAGGGGGCCCCGAGCGGGCGGGTGGCCGTGTCGGACCGGCTGGCGTGGGTCGGCCTCGGTGGCGGCGTCGCGGTGTGCGCGGCGGGCCCGGAGAGCATGACGAGGGAGGCGCAGAACGCGGTCGCGAGGATCGGGCTCACGCGCGGCGTCGAGCTCGGCGGGGTCGCGCTCCACACGGAGCTGTTCGCCATGTGAGGGCGGGGTGTACGATAGATGGCTGGTGCGTGCTTGGATGGACTGCTTACGGAGCTTCATGTGTTTCATGTATCATAACGACGACTCGTGACAATGGAATCCCCTTATGACTGTCAGTTTACGTATGACGTCTGGACTTTGTCTGGTAATTTCTGGGCGTCCGTGCTCCTGCGGTCGTTGTTTTAACCACGTTGGAGAGACGACTGCGCGAGCACCGAGCGACGACTGCCCAAGGCGCTGTCCTGCACGGGCAGCCGCAAACCCGACCTACACAGTACAACATCGTGACGGCTCCTATTTGAGGGCATGTTGCTCGCGTGTGCGCTAGCGCATGCGGCTCTCGTACCCCCAGGACTTCGAGCGCGAAAGGAGGGACTCTGAGGAGCTCCGTTTCGAGCGCGATGCCGGCGTTTCCGCAGCTGGACCAGTTTGTAGGTTAGCGCAGCCTGGGACCGGCCGCGGCGGAACTGCCTTGGAGTGTGGTGAGAGCGGGAAGCCCGCGCGGAGTGCGAGAGACGTGCGCGCGCATTCGAAGGTGCCGTGGGGCACGTCCTCGGTGAAAACTGCAGACTTCGACCCCGAGCGGGGTGGGACGACGCCGTCGGAGTCCTCTGTGCTTGCGTCTGCGGTGCTTCAGGCTCTGTATACATACACTGCGTGAACGCGTGTCCCGCGTCTAACCAGCCCCGGTATTCCGACGCCGTTCACGCAGTGATAGATACCGGAAGGCAGGCGTCCAAATTATGCAAAGAGATAGGGGAGAGGGTATCAGAGCAGCCATGTCGAAGTGTGAATGCAAGGGACGTATAGACAGGTATGATAGATTTGCGTGTCCGGCTGGGCCAGTGAGCGCTGCATGGTGCGCACGTGCAGAGGCCACGCGTGAGCACCGCCACCCCTTCACGTCGCCAGCTCAGATCCGAGACCGTGGGCAGATCATCTTGCTCTCATTCACCTCTCTCGCCCTGCCCTCTCGCCCCGTCGACCACGCCCTCCCCGTCGTCGCCATGAGTCTCCGCTGTGCGCCAGGATGTGCCACCCACCCATCTCTCTCCCCTCCCACCGCTTCCCCCGCGAAAATCCGACGTCCCCAGCGTTTTTCCCGCTCAAATCGACATGGATCCCACCCAGCACCTCTTTGACGCATACACCAACTTCCCCTGCCACTCTCCGGATCTTCTGAAGGCGGAAGGCGAGTGCAGCATCTATGTGGAGTCGTTTGAGCCTTCCCGCGACATCGACAAGCCATCCGCGGTCGGTCTGCAGCCCCGCTAGTGAGTAACTAGTCGGGTTGTTAGTGTTACATAAGCGATTAACACCGATCGTTAGTCTCGCGGCTTACCCGCCGTCGCCCTCGACCTCCACCACCACTCCCCCGGCGGACTCCCTCCCTCTCCCTGTCGCGCATTCCTCTGGTACAAGCCACAACGACGATGATGCATGTCTTCGGCTTGCCGCGCAACAGCGGTTCCGGTCGTCGTACTCGGCGTTGGAGGGTGCACTAGGCGACGACCAGCCCCCAGCCCTCCTCAAGGGATCCAAGCATCTCTCACAAGGCATCGATTGCGGATCCACCCAGGCAGTCAGTTTCTACGAAGAGCTCTCGGCGTTGCGCTACACGGACGCACTCGCTGTGAGCGACGGCTGGCCGTGCGGTACGCTCTACGACCTGTTCCCCTCGACGACGTCGCATCGCCCGGCTCCCTTTATGACGCATTCTCCTCCTTTGCGTCGTCTCCTGCAAGTACCCAAGACTCTGCGGGAGATGCATCTTCGGTGTCGTCCCACGGGTCGTCGCCGTCTCCTACCCTTGCCCACTCCCCATCGCCTCGTGCCCAACAGCCCAGCCACGAGGAGCCCACGACTCCCGCCACTCCTCCTGCGCGGCCCATCCGGCGCCGCAATCCCGCCGCAGCACCCCCTTCCGCCTCCTCCGCGACCACCACGACGTCCAGGAACCCGTGGAAGTGCCCCCACTGTCCGTTCATCCAGCATTCGCGCCGCACCCCGGATTTGAAGCGGCATATTGCCACCCACGGTCAGCCTGACGTTGTTTGGACGTGTCGCGGGGTACCGCTGCACTATGCGGACGACCCGAAGTACACGAGGATGGCGGTACCGATGGAGGAGGTGCAGGCGGCGATGGAGTGCGGGCGGACGATGGTCGGGGGATGTATGAAGGAGTTCTCGCGCAAGGATGCGCTGACACGGCACCTGAAGAACCGGCAATTGTCGTGCGCAGGGAGGCAGGCGGTGGACGAGTGGCATTGCGTGGAGAATTGAGCCCGTACGTAACTAAGCCTTGGTATGCCTTTGGATCGTCCTCGCGCAATTAGTACTCGTCCCCTCTGCCCATCACCGCGCTTTGAACACAATGTATGTGTACTGCCCATTGAATCCACATGTGGATATTCTCTTTGCTGCACGAACGACTGCCATTTAGCCCCTGTCATCACGAAGGCATAGCATCAACGGCTTTACTAAAATCCGTTCAGCTACTCCATTCCGGTGAGTGACTATCCCGCTCGCTGTCGATCATCCTTTTCTAATGCGAGCCCTTAGTTTGTGCTTCATGGCCAAGCTTCCTTGCTGCACCATCTACACTACCAGCTAAATAACCCCTTCACAGTTGAAACTGCGCACTAGACGACATCCGCGTGCTCCATGCGCAGCGATCTATCAGCTTTCCCATCGTGATCTCTGTCTCGACGACCTCCATTACGGCGTGCTATACCAGGGATGTCCTCGACCTGACGCCCCCTGCGACGATCTATCCTGCGAACAATGGGATGGAAGTAGAAGCTTAGTTGGCGACTCTTGAGCAGTTAAGATACGGCGCTCCATGGTATGTGCGAGTATATCGTTTTCTTATGCTGTTCGCTAAGTTCAGTTTAGACCGATGTTGCCACAGCCTACACCACCTCCCGGGACGGAGCTCTCTCATCGCGTCTGCGGGTGGCCCTCAGATACGCGCAGTAAATCCATCGCCTCCCGCCTCTCCTGGACGATACCACCTCGGAGCTGCACGCGCTGGGTGTGCGTCGTGTGTGGAAGCGGAGAGGTGAAGGAGTGCGCGCGGTGTCGCGCGGTGGCGTACTGCAGCACCAGTGAGCATCCACCCCCGCCTCGCCTCCCTGGTTCTCATCCCTAGCCCCCCCCCTCCCTCCCTCCGCCGCGCGGAGTGCCAGTACACGCACTGGAAGATGCACCGTCCCGGCTGCGTCCCGCGCCCGTCCAAGGGTCATTGGGTCGTCCTCCGTGCGCGTGAGGACTGGATCTGGACGCGGCCCGAGCTCATTGGCCTGCCGGCTGATCATGCGGACAAAACTGCGGGCCTGCGCAGGCTGGCCGGCGAGCGCTCCCTGCCCAAGTACGACGGGCAGGTCCCTCGAAACGTGTGGGGCGTGAAGCCGTTCGTCGTCCGGATCGCGATGCCGGTCGGCGACAAGAAGCCGTGGCGGATGTTCGTGGGCGACCGGTGGCGGTCGTTCGAGTTCTGCTTCGCGCAGCTCGTCGGAGAGATGCGCGGGCCGCGCGGCGGGCACGGCGGGAAGGTTGTGTACCGATGGGCAAAGCGGGCGAGGGAGATGTCGTATCTGCTCTGTGTGGACCATGTCCCGACGGCGGAGCTCAACTGGCGCGACGGGAACTGCGTTTGTATTTTCAACGCGGACGTGGATTGATACACTATTGTACATGACGCTGAACTGCTTTTTTCCCTTTCTTGACTCAGCTCGTATGCCCCGTCTATCTTCCGGGCGCCGCGGCACGTCCGCGCTTCGTGGTGGTTGACGCGTTTCACCGTGCGCGCGATCGACGTCGGGTGGTCACGCGCGGCTTCAACCACCGTCGAACCCCCGCTTGTTTGCTGACTCTGCATGTGCCGCAGGGAGAGAGTGGCGCCGCTGCGTACGCGCGGTGGGAACAATGATAGCAGCGCTTGCGGGCGTCCTATGGCAAAAAAAGTGGTCGCGCGTGGCCGCTTTCATTTGCAAGCTGGCGAACAGGTCAGTGGCTCATCAGCGCCGCTTTCGCTTGGACATTCTTTACCTACTCGTTCCGCAGAGTGAGTCTATGTCCGCAGCCGCGCTGTTCAGATGCTGATCTTTCTGAACGACCAGTTGGTGCGGGTGTACTATCTTCTATACCGTGAACTCATTCGTCAGTGCTGCGGACGACTGCCTGCACCAGAACGCAGACGTCGAGACTTAGACTGGGGCGCCGGGGTTGTGGGTGGGGTACGTGAGCCTGCGACCCCGCGAGGCTAGGATTCAAGTGACGGCCGAAGGGTTTAATGAGCCTGTAAGATATCAGCTTTCATTTTTCATGCCGTGGAACTCACCCGCCGTGGCGCAGCGGCGTCTTCTGGCAAGCACAGTGCGCAGGTCTACGCTGCCTTGAATTGGGTTGGTGTTTCACATCTTCTCGCTGCGCGACGACACTATGAAATCCTCCGTCATTTCCTCCGGGAACGTGGCCGATGCTGTGCCAGAGGACACTGGGATCGCCTAGGAGTTATGTCTCGCTCGCCATGCTTCACCGCAGGCGCACAGGGTATAAAGTCGCGCACACGAGCATCCTACCCCACACAGACGAGTTCGCCCTTACTCACACAAATCCCCACTGCCCCTCCACCCTACTTGCCCATGTTCTCCCGCGCATTCGTCAGCATTACCACCCTCGCTATCGCGTACGCGAAAGCAACCACCCGCACCATGCAGGTGCACGACGTGCGCTCGGCCGCTCCGACCACGTTCACGAGTCTCGGCGCCGCGCCCGCGGACATGGTGCTCACTGTCAAGGTCCAGGTCGCCCAGAACGATATTGCCGGGCTTGAGAAGGCACTCATGGACGTCTCCACGCCCGGCAACGCGCTCTATGGCCAGCACCTCAGCAAGGAGGAGGTACGTCCATCACGCGATCAGCGTGCTTTCCCGTGTGTGTGAGGGCTGACCTGTTGCTCGTCAGCTCGAGAGCTACACCGCACCCAAGGCGGAGTCACTTGACGCCGTGACAGCGTGGCTGAAAGAGAACGACATCGAGGCGTCCAGCGCGTCCCCCGCAGGCGACTGGCTTAGCTTCGACGCGCCAGTCAGCAAAGCGAACGAGCTCTTCGACGCCGACTATACCGTCTTCAAGCACACCGGCGGCCGGGAGCTCATCCGCACGCTCTCGTATTCCGTCCCGGAGGACCTCGCCGCGCACATCGACGTCATCCACCCGAGCAACACGTACGTCGTCTTTCCTTTGTGCACACTGTGCGGATCCTGACTTGCTTCCGCCAGCTTCGCGATCGCCTCGCCCGCGGCAGCTTTTAAGGCTATTCAGGCGCAGCCCTCGGCGTCCAACGGCAACCTCACCTCGCGCGGGGTCCCCTACTCGTGCGCGTCGACCGTCACCCCCGCCTGTCTCCAGGCCATGTACGGCATCCCGACTACGGCCATTGGCGAGAAGACTAACGCCCTCGCCGTGAGCGGGTTTATCGACATGTGGGCCAACGAGGCGGATCTCAAGGTGCGTGCTTCTACTAACGAGCTCATTACCATCAATGCCTGCTCGACACTTACTCGGATTGTTCAGTCCTTCCTCTCGACATTCCGCAAGGATCTCTCCTCTTCGACAACCTTCGCTCTCCAGACCCTCGACGGCGGCAGCAACCCGCAGACGCCGCGCAGCAGCGCCGGGACTGAGGCCAACCTCGACATCCAGTACACCGTTGGTCTCGCGTCCCCCGTCCCAGTGACGTTCGTATCCGTTGGCGAGGACAACAGCGACGGCGCCTTCGGGAGCCTCGACATGATCAACTATTTCCTCAACATGTCCACGACCCCGACCGTCCTTTCGATCTCGTACGGTGTCGACGAGACCGACCTGAGCCCATCGATGGCGAAGTCGATCTGCAACGCTTACATGGCTCTCGGCGTGCGTGGAACTTCCGTCCTCTTCGCTTCCGGCGACGGCGGTGTCGCCGGTGGGCAGTTCGGCGAGCAGTCCCAGAACTGCACCGTCTTCGTCCCCTCGTTCCCCCCCAGCTGCCCCTACGTCACCTCCGTCGGCGCGACGACCGGCATCGTCGAGACCGCGGCGGACTTCTCCTCCGGTGGCTTTTCGAACGTCTTCGGCCGCCCCTCGTACCAGTCCTCGGCCGTGTCCTCCTACCTCTCCGCGCTGGGCTCGACGAACACGGGCAGGTTCAACACCACCGGCCGCGGGTTCCCCGACGTCTCCACGCAGGGCGTGAACTTCGAGATCGTGCTGGACGCCCGGCGCGTCCTCGTCAACGGCACCTCGTGCTCGACCCCGACCTTCGCATCCGTGGTCGCGCTCCTCAACGACGAGCTCATCGCCGCCGGCAAGAGCCCGCTCGGCTTCCTCAACCCGTTCCTGTACTCCACCGCCGGCGCGGCCGCGCTCACGGACGTCACCTCGGGCTCGAACCCCGGCTGCGGCACGGACGGCTTCCCGGCCACGGTTGGCTGGGACCCCGTCACCGGCCTCGGTACCCCCAACTACGCCGCACTTCGCACCGCGGTTGGTCTCTGATTGTTGACCCCCCAATCCTCCCTGCGTAAGAACGTATAAGAGGCCGACTACAGATCTGTCGGAGTATTACACAGGTGGTCTCGTACGTGGCAGTGTGTAAGCAGGTGCGGGTTAAGCTGTTGTTTGTATGACGATCGAATGACATTGCTTTTGCGTACTGACTCTTCCGAGTCTGCCCTTCGACGAGAACGGGATGCCTTGAACCCAGATGATCACATTCCCATCATACGTTCACTACATACCAGGCCGATCAGCGACGATGCTGTGCTGAACTGGCATTTCCCTCGGGCGTGCTCGGCGGCGAAGAACGTACAGGTCGATGAGCAAGGGAGCAGCCGGTGGGGCAGCCGTCGATGCAGGCCGTCGCAAGGATATTCTCAAGCACGGCAGCAGAAATACGATCCATGAGAGGCCAGTTGAAGAAGGAGCGATGGCTACTTTTGATAATTGAGATTGCACAATAGCTCCGACTGAAAATAGCCGACTCGAGTCACTCGACTCTGCGATGCGATTACAAGAACTCCGCAAGCTCCGCCAGCCTCCGCGGCTAACCAATAAGGGAAATGCCTCGTCGCACAAATCGCTCACCTCTTCCCTCCCACCACCAGCCATTCTTCCTCCTGCCTCTCTCCCCTCCCCTCCACCTTCTCTTCCTCTGATGTGGGAAACCGAGTGTGAGATTTCCTCAGGAAGCTCGAGCTGTCTGCCCTCTCAGAGACGCCTCCCGCCACGCAGCGTGCGGAGACGACTGTCCTTCCTGTGTTGTGGTGACGCTCAACAAGGTGCGCGGGTCGTACTAGGGTTGACGCTCTAGGTGAGAGGATATCCTCTACCAGCCCAGACAGTGTCGACTCGACCATCTCATTCCACCACCGTCTCTTCTTCATGTAACTTGTTTAACAGACTATATGCGCCCTCGATGGCCTCTGTCGTCGACCTTGTGGAGCTTCTATGGCCTCTACGTCCCTTGTTGTGCCCTTCTCAATCTGGACTCTGGCTTCGGTACCCAACAGTCGTCCTGATCTACCTGCACGACGACTTCAAGCCCCTGCCAGCATCTCGCCGTGCTTATCTAATCACCTCCTCGTCAGCCTTACTAAGCTGCCCGTTGCCATCGGCGTCGTCGTCGACGCCGCCGTCTCCGGCGCAGGGACAGCGCTCGGGCCGGCTCTTCGTTACATCCTCCCAGCATCCTGTTTGCAGCACCCTGATACCCTGCCACCAAGGGTGGTCTAGCGGCGTCGGGTCTTGTCTTAGGCACAAGCTTGGCCAGTTCCGCCAGGTTCCACCCGCTCAAATTGCCATGGCTCGGTGAACGCCTCCCACGGACAAGCTGACTTGGGAACCCGGTCCTGCGATCAGATCCATTTGGCGACATCCGCATCTGCAGCGTGCTCCGACGAGCCCGTGCGTGCGTCCTCCAAGGCACGTCTGAGACGTCTGGACGCTGCGATGCTCGCTACTGACAAGCTTCAGATTCGCGAAGAGGTCCTCGACTCTTTTATCGTCGCCCATCAACCCCACATCCGTCCAAGTCTCAAGACGCCGCGTTCGTCCAGATCACGCGGTGCGCGCCCTGCGCCTAGCTCTTCAGCCTGGCCTCGCATCTCCAGTCTCACCGGAGCCCATGCGCGATGGTCGGCATCGTCTCTGTATTCCGCTGCCCACTTGTATCAGTTCCTGGATCCCTAGGCTGTTGATGTTCCCCGCTCCCTCCGGTGCGCAAATGGCGCGACGCAGACGCTTGGGCGACATCGCGCGCGCGCGCCCTCGCAGCAGCTTCACATGCATTCGTCCGTCGGAAGGTTTGAACTTTGCAGGTCTTGCGCGCGCGGGGGCCCGCTCAAGTGATCCAACACGCCCCTTGCATTGTATCCGGATTTATGTGGCTGACCTTACCCTGTGAGTCGAATGTAGTAGTGTACATGTCACTATTATGCTCAGAGCCGCCGGACGTCGACCATGACACGTCTGCCATATGTTTCGTGCGCCGGTTAGATCGAGACGTCGGCCCGAAGATGCGGGTCGTCGCGTTGGGTGTGCCACCCAAGAGTAAGAAAGGAAGTGAGTGACAAGCGTGTCGACGAGCTTGCGAGTCATCTCGCGCTGGATCTCATCAAGGCACACAGAATGAAGTCCGTGAAACAATCAGAGATTCATGTACATTGTAGACGACGTAACACCATTCGTAACACGTTAACTAAAGCAGACCACGACGTCCAACCTCGGCAGATTCAGCCACAGCAACCTTCACGAGTCTCTGGCCCGGCGCTGCGAGGAAGGGATTGCGCATCAGCGTGCAGGCAGCGGTGACGACGAGCAGGCAACTCACTGGGACTGGCCTCCACCGTAGGTGTCGCGCTGGAAGAGGGCTGCGCCGATGAAGCCGCCGATGAAGATGGAGATGATGATATATCCTGCCAACACAACGCGCGGTCAGTCCCGTCCCTCCTCGCTGCACTGAAAACACGAAGGAAGCGCGCACCGTTGAAGTACATGGCGAGGAGCATGACGAAATACGCGCCCGCGAACTGGAACGTGTAGAGGAGCGAGCGGAGGAGGTGCTGGGGCACGGTGAGCCGGTCCGCGGCGACGTGGGTCTTGACCGGGTTGAGACCCTCGACGGAGCTCGACCTGGAGAGCGCGGAGTTGGTGCGGTGCAGGTGGCGGTCGTACTCGCGCTGGAGGCGGCGGACGAGCTCGACGGCGACGACGAGGAGGATGACGCCGATGCAGGTGCCCGCGAAGCCGCCGTTGGAGGTGACGTGCCAGGAGCTGGAGAGGAAGCAGCTGTCGATCGTGTACCAGTTCCAGAGCATCTGCGCGCGCGAGAATGTCAGCGCGTGGGGGGCGGCGAGGGGGCGGGGCGTACGGAGATCTGGCAGGAGCTGGAGCCCATGTCCATGTCCATGGACGACGTCGCGGACGTGGACGCGGCGGACGCGGCACCGGTCGGGGTGCCAGACATCGACATCGAGCTCATGCTCATGCTCATGCTCATCGACATGGTTGCGGGTGGACGGTGAGTGGGTCGGCTGGGAGGCTGGCGGGGAGGGCGGGCGCTGGAGGGGCGGCGGGAAGCGCCACGGCAGCCGGGGGTGTGCTATATACGTGCGCTCGCCTTGGATCACCAGCGGAAGGGGGCAGGGCGAGATGCAGGTGCGCCCTGGGCTCCGAGCGCGAGCTACAGGGACGAAAAAGTTTTTGTCTTATCACACAGATTAGCCACTTGGCCAGCGCGCCGTCAAGGCCGAGTCCGCCGCCCTGGCCAGTCGCGAGGCAGTCTGCGACTGATCTCGGCACGGTCGCGGCGCCCCTTTGTGTAATTTGGTCTGGCATGCAGCACTGA
The DNA here is from genome assembly GCF_022376455.1 of Epithele typhae. Lineage (NCBI taxonomy): Eukaryota > Fungi > Basidiomycota > Agaricomycetes > Polyporales > Epitheliaceae > Epithele > Epithele typhae. The sequence goes on along the minus strand of NW_025954414.1, from coordinate 10,206 downwards.
TCAGGTGGACGTTAGGGCATTGATGTAGTACTCTGGGCCTGAACTCAGCATCGCCGTCGCCAGCCTCTGGGAAAGGGGTTTTGTACCGCGGTATGTGGTCACCCTCAGTGATGGAGAGTGGTAAGGGTGAAATACGCGAGCCTTCGGGTGGGAAACCTTGAGGGCATTGACGAGGATCGCCGATGCCCAGAGGATGCCGAGCGATGGACCGTGCGCAGGCGATGACCAAGTTCTGGGTCGCCGTGATCTTATCTCCTCCCGCCATTCATACCCCGCCGCAACCGGGCACACTCCGACGCCTGAGACAACGCGCCGTGTCAATCTGGACTTGAAGCGCTGGCCAATCGGAGAATGAGCTCGTCGCACAAATGGCGCAGGGCTGCGCCATTTCTCTCTCCTCCTCCTCCTCCTCCTCCTCCCTCTCCCTCTCCCTCTCCTCCTCCCTGCCCATCTTTCCTGGCTGCCCCCCTTCGTCCACCACCCTCCCGATGTCGATTCCCGACAGGACATCGAGTGTGAGGTCTTCTCGCGAAGCTCGATGTCTCCGCAGGACCGTGTTCTCGATGTCGAAAGCCACTTGAGCTGGCAAGGCTTGCCTTCGTTCCACACCGAGGTACGTCTACAGTAACCGGCAGTCCCGGAGCATGTTTGCCTGCTCAGATCGGTCACCTTCGGCCTCCGACGCTGAGCATCCGGCACTCCAGGTTCACGTTTGCGCGCACCTCATCGACACTCCGCCCTGCCCCGATGTGCACCTCGCGATCTGCATCCCTCACGACGTCTAGCCTGCCTAGTTGCCCCACGCCACGTGCTCACCCACCTTCCATGTCGATGAGGCCAACCGCCACCTCCGTCTCAACGTCTCGGTATGCTCACTACATCGCCCCTCGTCATCATCACTAAGCTCGCCGCTGCCGTCGGTCACGGCGGCGGCGGCTGCACCGGCATCGACTCCGAACATGCCTCATCGTTTCCCCAGCGGAGCCCGTCTAGGTCTCACATGCCCCTGCCTCGCTGTTGACGACGCTCGGAGAACGGCTCCCACGACCCACACATGGACCTTTTGACTCGGGAACTCTGCATCTGCCATCACGCTTGGGATCGCGGTGATCCTGTGCTCTCGATCTCCCCCGAAATTCGCCCAGGCGGTAGCACAGGAGACGACGAGGGACGTGCCAGATCTGCGAGACCGCGCTCTCCTTCGGTGCCCTCCTTACCCGTCGCCCCTCGAATCGCGCTCACGGTCTGCAGGATTCTCGGCCGGCGCGGACATGGTGACGGCAACCAGGAACATTGTCGGGAACGACGAGCGACGCATCGATGGTCGCGTGTTGCTGTGTTGCTGTGCGACGAAGGGGGATCGTGTCGGAGCAGCCCTCGATGGATTTTCACTGTATAATGGCATACCGGCAATATTTCAGCGCTCCTCTCTGGTGTGTGCCGCAACTGCACGATTGAAGAGATATGGCTCGCTAAGAAAAGCGCGGCATTGGGGTCAAGCACACGCAGAGTTGTGCGACGCGCGGGGGGTCAATGCTCTTCCGCGTCGATCGCTAATTATTTGAGTGAAGGACGTATGAATGACCACATAATACAACCCTAGAATCGCATAGGGAACCCGGGATACCACACTTACTTCACTGCTATAACGAAGGAGCAAATGCATCAAACACGCCTAGGAAATAGCCACCGCGCCTCGGAACGATCTACCAGCTAAACGACTCCACCACCAGCCGCGCGTTAACCGCGACTCCGCTCTGGACGATCTCCGCAAACACCGTCCGCACCTCGTCCGCGAGCCCCGGCGGCCCGCACACGAGCACGCACACTTCGCCCTTCGCAAAGTCGACAAGCTCGCTCGTCAGGATCGCCCGCACGTCCATCCGCGCCCCGATCGACACCTCGGTCTCGACCCCCGCGAGCGACACCGTGCGCCGGACGTCGTCGACGAGCGCCGCCGTGCGCGCGCCCCAGTGCAGCACCGCGCGGCCCGGGTGCGCGCGCACGTGCGGGAGCACCGCGGTCACGCCGACCCCACCGGCGAGCGCGACGAGCGTGGGCGCGCGGCGCGGGTCTGCGGCGAGCGGCGAGTGCGCGGCGTACCCGCCCTCGAGGAGCACGGGGAGCGTCGCGCGGCCGCGGAGGTGCGCCGTGAGCCCGCGGGCGGTGCGGACGTAGAACGTCGCGCCGGGCGCGGGGGAGGCGTGCGCGTGCTTGGCGAGGCTGCTGGGGGAGGACTCGACGTCGTCCGCAGACTTGGTGGGCCACGCGGACGCGGGGAGGAGCGTGGCGGACGCGAACGAGAACGGGTGGTTCTCCCACACGCGCCAGGTGAGCGTCGGGAAGTAGAGGTAGGCGTGGCCGAACGCGGAGACGTCGGGGACCGTGAGCCGGACGTAGTCGTCGTCGATGACGGTCACCTGCGCGGTGCGGAGGCCGAAGGATGCGATGCGGGCGACGCGGGCGACGCGGTCGAAGGCCCAGATGGCCATGCAGACGAACATCCAGACCTCGTACCCGAACTGGTGCGCGAACTCGAAGACGATGTGCCAGTAGCAGCCGGCGACGACGAGGATGGTGACGAGGACGTGCCAGGCGAGGAAGAGCTCGTAGAGCTTCTGGCGGAGCGGGAGGACGGACGTCGGAAGGAGGAGGGACATGCCGATCGTCGCGACCGCGCCCCAGTACCAGAACGGCTCCGCGGCCTTCTGCGCGTGCTCGCCGAGGAGGACGTAGACGCGGAGGTAGACGAGGCTGTGGAGGATGGCCTCGACCGTCGCGATGGCTGCAATCCAGCGGTGGAGGAGGAGGAAGGTGGAGTGGGACCAGTTCGTGATCCAGAGGAGGACGTTGTTGCGGCCGGCGTAGAGGAAGAGGAGCGGCATGTTCGCGAAGCTGATGAGCCCGAGCCGGTTGGCGATCTGCATGCTGATCCAGTGCGTCTTGTCGCCTGGGTACCATGTGTTGTCGTCGCCGGGGTAGTGGTAGTTGACGGCGTTGAAGATGATGTTAATGACGATGAAGTAGAAGATGAAGAGGGCTTGGCCGAGCTTCGGGACCTGGACAAGGCCGAAGAAGACGGGGGTGTCGTGCTTGTTGCCGAAGAGCGGGGAGTCGAAGATGGCGGTGAACTTGACGCGCCAGACGGCGGGGAAGGGGAGAAAGCGCAAGAGGGAGAAGCCGACGGGAATGGCGACGCCTGACATGAAGATCGCGAGGCTGCACCGCTGGTCAGCGCGCGGTCGGGAAAACAGAAACGAAGAAGCACTCACCCGTAGCCCTCCTGCTTCTCTTCGTTGTCCCAGAACGTAAAGTCGGTGTTGAAGTTCGGGGAGTAGAGGTCGTCCGTGACGAGGTAGGTCTCGTTCAGAGTCTCGACGCCGGTGTAGACGGCGGTGGGGGTGCCGTTGACCTTGTCGAGCGCCTGGATGTAAGTCTCCTTGGGAGCCGGCTGGTCCTCGTCGGAGCCGACGGCGCTGAGGCCCCACCACTTCTCAATGCGCCAGACGGGGAGATCGGAGCACCTCTGGGAGATGCAGAAGGCGAGGGTCTGGAGGAAGCCGTTTTCGGTCGCGTAGCAGGACGGGTCGGTTTCTGCCATCTGCATGCCGTCCATGTCCATGAGGGTGGAGCAGTTGAGGGTGGCGGCGGAGATGGACTCGCGACATGCGAAGGTGCAGTAGGGGAGGTAGGTCTCGTCGCCAATGCCGTACCCGACGAGCCCATGGCCATTGCGGGCGACGACGCCAGGGAGCGCGCCGGCGAAGGCGAGCGCGAGAGAGAGCTGACCGAGCTGCATCGTTTCGGAGGCGAGAGAACGAGGTGCACACGGTCGGTGATCCGCCCACGACGAGTTATCAAGCGCGAGAGCGGCGGGGCTTCGGGCCTGGCAAGGCACAGATCTACAGGGATCGCGCGCATGCGGAGGAAAAGTTCTTTCCATTTGTTTGCGAGAGACAAACAGTTACTGATGCCTCCATCGCTCGCCTCCCCTGTCTTACCCGACGACGCCCCGCGCCACCCGTTGCTGTCCACGCGCAATCGTTTCCTTTGCGACGCCCAGATGGAAAGTTTTCTCGTGTTCAATCGGACGGTCTTCGGCCTCGAGTCGCGTCCATCTCGGTAAGTTGGTACAGGTTGGTACCGACCACTAGTAGTACTGATCAGCGCTATTCCACCAGCGTCGCAATATCACTGCGGGATACCCTACGGCCAGATCCAACCAAAGATATCAAAGTCGGGGTCGTTCCGCCACTCGTACTCGATCTCATTCGCGACCGTGCGCGCCATGCCCTCGCCCCACGTCGCCGCGACGAACAACAGCGCCGCGTCCGTCGCCGCGCTCACCCCACCCGCCGTCCACACGTTCCCGTCCTGCACTACCCGCGCGTACTGCTGCCAGTCCGTCTTCGGCCCGTACGGGATCATCGAGTGCCACGAGTGCTTGTTCGTCGTCGCGCGCCGCCCGTCGAGCACGCCCGCGCGCGCGAGCAGGCTCGCGCCGGTGCAGACGCCGACGAGCGAGTGCAGCGCGGGGTACGTCGCGTTGATGTACGCGATCGTGGGCTCTAGGCCAGAGAGGCGGGTGCCGATCCCCCAGGGACGAAGAGGACGTCGAGGTCGGGGGCGGGGCGGCGAGGGTATGCGTCGGGACGACGGCGACGTAGGCGGTCGAGTTCAGCGTGTTCTTGTCTGCGGGGGCGCGGTCGAGACGGGAGCGAGGGTGTCGTTGAAGGAGTTGGAGATGAGGGAAAGCGAGATGTGGACGTGGCCGCGGCCGAGAGCTTGGAAGACCTCGATGGGGCCGAAGACGTCGGTGGGCTCGAAGGAAGGAAAGAGGAGGATGCCGATATGCGAAGGCGCTGTGAGGGGTTGTTAGTCGGCGGTGAGATGGAAGGAGAAGAGCGCACTTGTGGTGTTCGTGTCCTGAGCGCGGATGGGGGAGGTGACGCTCAGGAGTGCGGCGCAAATAGTTGCAGCGCGGAGGCGAGAGAAGACGAACATCGCTGCACTTGTGAACGCGCACGATGATGTTAACGTTGAGACGTTGCCTTGTTGTGTGTTTATATACCTATCGATTCGGGCCTACTACTCATCAATGCAGTCAGGTTGGTCTTGGCAACCCAAGCTCCTTGATGTTGTCGGAGAATCTCGCGTATGTGCACTCGCACGACGTGCACGCCGCGCAGTCCGCGTTCCACTCTTGGCGCATGGCCCTGCGCTGTACTTGTTGAGTCTTCTTTGCCGTGAGCAAAGAAGGAGGACACAGTTTTCTTCACGAGATCCACATAAGCCATCTCATAGAGTCCGCCTGCCTCCATTCTGTGACATTCTGTCCTTCCGGGATTAGTCAAAACGAAGCTAACTCAGCTACTCGTCCTCACACCCGTCCTCACGCCCGTCCTCGCCCGTAAGTACTGGCCATGGTCTCGTGGGCTATGGTGTCGGTGAAGACTCCTTTATCCCCAAACTTTGCGCTTTCTCATGCCGCGGGGATATGTCCAGTGCCACGCTCAAGTGCTCGATGACGATGGACAAGGACAGCATGTAGATGACGACCACCGACGCGTAGGCGCGAAGCGGCGTGAAGCCAGACTCGCGTGGAGCACGTGCAGAGGCCACGCGTAAGCACCGCCACGCCTTCACGTCGTCAGCTCAGATCCCAAACCGTGGGCAGATCATCTTGCTCTCATTCACCTCTCTCGCCCTCCTCTCTCGACCCGTCGACCACGCCCTTCCCGTCGTCGCCATGAGTCTCCGCTGTGCGCCAGGATGTGCCACCCACCCACCTCTCTCCCCTCCTACCGCTTCCCCCGCGAAAATCCGACGTCCCCAGCGTTTTTCCCGCCCAAATCGCCATGGATCTCACCCAGCACCTCTTTGACGCATACACCAACCTCCCCTGCCACTCTCCGGACATTCCGAGCACAGGAGACGAGTGCAGCATCCACAGTGATACTTGTAAGCCTTCCCGCGACATCGACGAGCCATCCGCGGTCGATCTGCAGCCCCGCTAGTGAGTAACTAGTTGGGTTGTTAGTGTTACATAAGCGATTAACACCGATCGTTAGTCTCGCGGCTTATCCGCCGTCACCGTCGACCTCGACCACCACTCCCCCAGCGGACTTCCTCCCTCTCCACGTCGCACCTTCCTCTGGTGCAAGCTACAATGAAGATGAACCACGTCTTTGGCTTGCCGCGCAACAGCGGTTCCGGTCGTCGTACTCGGCGTTGGACGGTGCACTAGGCGACCACCAGCCCCCAGCCCTCCTCAAGGGATCCAAGCATCTCTCACAAGGCATCGATTGCGGATCCACTCAGGCAGTCGGTTTCTACGAAGAGCTCTCGACGTTGCGCCACCCGGACGCGCTCGCGGCGAGCGACGACTGGCCGTGCGGTACGCTCTACGACCTGTTCCCCCTCGACGACGTCGCATCGCCCGGCTCCCTTTATGACGCATTCTCCTCCTTTGCGTCGTCTCCTGCAAGTACCCAAGACTCTGCGGGAGATGTATCTTCGGTGTTGTCCTACGGGTCGTCTCCGTCTCCTACCCTTGCCCACTCCCCATCGCCTCGTGGCCAACAGCCCAGCCACGAGGAGCCCACGACTCCCGCCACTCCTCCTGCGCGGCCCATCCGGCGCCGCAATCCCACCGCAGCACCCCCTTCCGCCTCCTCCGCGACCACCACGACGTCCAGGAACCCGTGGAAGTGCCCCCACTGCCCGTTCATCCAGCACTCGCGCCGTACCCCGGACTTGAAGCGGCATATCGCTACGCACGGTCAGCCTGACGTCGTTTGGACGTGTCGCGGGGTACCGCTGCACTATGCGGAGGACCCGAAGCACACGAGGATGGCGGTACCAATGGAGGAGGTGCAGTCGGCGGTGGAGTGCGGGCGGACGATGGTCGGGGGATGTATGAAGGAGTTCTCGCGCAAGGATGCGCTGACACGGCACCTGAAGAACCGGCAATTGTCGTGCGCAGGGAGGCAGGCGGTGGAGGAGTGGCATTGCGTGGAGAGCTGACAGACCCGTGCGTTTTATGCTGGCCTTTCTCCCTTCGCTTTCTCCTCAATGTACCGTTCAAACTTCAGATGTTAAATACGTCACGCGTAACGTTTGTTCTGATCTTGGGTCGCACATACCGAAATGTGTGTTCCCGTCGTCTAGCTCCAAATGCACGTTTTATAGTTATTTGGAGGCGCCTTCGTTGCGTCTTGTCGCGCATCTTGCCTTTCAATCACCATCAAGCACGCGATCGTCGGGTCAACCGCGGCTGAGATGACGGTGTCGATTCGACTCGCGGCAGCAGGGGATTAGCATGGCAGGACCAAGACCTCTTTCTTTAACTGCTCTCGCGTGGATATACAAACTCTGTCGCTCATTGCGCTGACATCCTCGGGCAAGTCGTGCATTAACCGTAGCATAGTAAAACTCGCAAGTGGAGAACAAATAACTTTGGCCGGTATGTTGACTTCTACTCCATCTCCCTCGTGCTGACCTCATGTCAGATCCCCATCTCACTCCTCGATGCACCGCCCGCCCGTCGTGCGCCAGTGCCGCAGCCTCGCGTCCCGCCGGCTGAACGCCTTCAAGCACCCTCCCACCCTCTCCTGCCCATCGAGCACATACACCGGCATCCCCTCCGTGTCGATCCGGCGCTCGCGCGCCTCCGCGAGCAGCACCCCACCGCAGATCCACCGCGGCGGCGTCGACCCGCCCGTGTGCGTCTCCATGTGCCGGCGCAGATCCGGCTTGCGGTTGCCCGTGTAGTTGCAGTACGGGCACTTGTGCGGGCCGATCTCGCCCGGGGCCGCCTCCGCGTACGGGAGCGCGCTCCGCCTGGTGCGCGGTGGCAGCTGTAGCTGCACGTTCCGCCGCGGGTAGATGGTCAACGCGCTCTGCGGGCTCTGGTGGTGGCCCGCGCAGTCGGGCTGGTGCGGGCTCTGGCTCGCGTGACAGTGTGTGGGCGGAGTGCGGAGCGTAGGCCCGCCTGGCTGGGAAGCGGGGGAGGCGGGGGAAGAGGCGGTATAAGTGCGATCCGACATGGCATGAAAGTGGATGAGTGAAGTCGAGTGGTGTGTTGTATCTGTATGCGAGGGGGAAGACGTTGTTGTCGTCTCGGAAGAACGCGCGCACTTTTATACATGCTTGATGGCCTATTTCGCTTTGCTCGTCCAGAGGTGAGACTGAGACCCCAGCACGAGGCAGGAGACTTGAGTGGCGGGATTCCGTGCTTTGGCCGATACCACGCCACTCAAGCTTCCATTGCCCCAGTTTAGAAGGAGGCGGCCTCTGCCTTCTAGCAACACCACATCTTCGCCGTGTGCGGTCACTAGTAGTTTCCGTTCTGACCAGGATCGCCGCACACCCGCATAGATAACCTTCTCCCGCCAGCATCGTGCGCCTTTCCGTTCAATGCGTAACAGGGTTATCCGTTTCGTAATGGGTGGCACACGGCGGAATACCAAGTTCGTGTCCCCAGCCGCGCCGAACGACTCGATCTGCGGAGCATCCACTTCCACCCACTCCGGACGGACCGTAAATGCCTGCCCGTTTCGGCTCCAGCATGTCCCTGTTCAACGTACGCACGCCGCCAGATACGACCCTAGTCCACGCGTATCTCCGCGAACGCCTCGATCGGGTCTGCGTGGTGTCCGGCGGCCGCGTCGGTGCGCTCGGCGAGCAGCTCCACCTATCGCTCCTTGACATCTTCGATGGCCTCGTCTGGAACCTGGGCTTGAAGCTGGATGGCGAGCGTCCGCATCGACGGACGCGGCGTCTCGGCGCACCACGGCAGCGGCTGCAGGACCTCGCCCAGCAGCGCGCCGACGAACTCTAGCTTGTTGGGCGTGTCATGAGACGGCGATGGGCGGTTGAGGTTCAGACAGGCGTCTCGAGGCGGGGTAGCGCCTTGAGGAAGAAGCGCAGTTCGCGCATGTCGAACCTTGTTGTGAACCGGACGCGCAGCTTGCGCGCAGAGGGAGGCGGCGTCCCGGGGAACCCGATCTGGATCCAATAGTCGTCGTAGCCCTCCTGCGCATTGTGGAAGCGGCCGATGGGGTGGTTGGCGCGGGCGGGGTTGGGCGGGCCGTCGAACTTCACGACCGCGAAGGTGCACGAGAGAAAGAGAGACATCCGGAGAGGGGAGTCGAAGAGGGGGAACTGCGGTATGGCGACATCGTCGTCGTCGAATGGGTCGCTCACATCGAAGATGTTGATGTGGACGTCCAAAGGAAGCGCGAGACAAGCAATGACGTGGGTGGAGAAGATCCAGTCGCATTCGAGGAAGGTGATGACGTGAGGAGAGTCCAGGGGGACTAGAGCCGAGTCTGTGCTCTGAAAGTACTCGTCTTCATCGATCTCCATGTTCCGGCAATGCTGGACGAATAGGAGCTGGAATGCTGGAGAGCAGAGCAGGAGGTGGATGAGTGTTCCGAGAGTTTCAACGGTCTTCGGACCGATGAGGAAGTTCAGGTGAAGGTGAGTGATCTGAGGAGACTGACCGCGGGGGTACGCTGCGAGGGCGCCACTGGGGCAGAGGGCAAGTGCGCGGAGTTGAGAACCCGTATCTGGGGTGAAGAGGAGGTCAGTGGGAGAATATGCATTATCTGCATTCTCGCGGTAAAAGCTCCCGTATACATCGAGGCTCTGGATTCGAGGCCTGGGCGTGAGCGGCAGAATTGCACCTTGACTTATGCCGATGATATTGCGGCGATGGGAAGAGCCTGAAATTCACGAGACGAGACGACACGTCAGCATCGACCATCCACAGACAGGGAATTTGAGAGGATGGCCGTCCGGGCGAGGAAGCAGCGAAACAGATCCCCGGAGGCGTTCTTCACGACCACAGTAAGGGATCGCGTGCACCGTGGACTGACGCCACGACCGACACACGTGCAACAGGGCGAGTAAGGTCTTAGTGCGCTCCCTCTGCTCTTATTCGATCGAATCGGAAGGTTTGAAGCTTCCAAAGAGGGCGCGGGTGGAAACTCTGCGACGGACAGAGCACGACTGCAGATATCTACAAATGCACCTTCGGGGATGTTGTTCATCGACTCAGCTGGGAATGTAGTGGATGGGTTATCGCTGATGGTAAGTCTCGCAGTGAAGGCGTACCTCGCACATGTGGTTCTGTGAAACAAGCTCAGGCCCAGGAGCAATGGATGAAGAGCGGGAGCGGAACTCGCGCATTAACGCCCGCAT
>NW_025954413.1:0-37758 GCF_022376455.1 Epithele typhae | reverse complement strand
GCCACAGGTCGCGCGTGGTGCATCATTGTGTGCCACCGTGTTGCACGCTGCATGCTGCGCCGTGTATTCTATCCGCCAGTGACTCGCGTCGGGTGTGTCGCGTCTGACCGACGTGCCGCGGGTTGCGCGATGTGCGTCGTGTGCCGTGGTGCATCATGTGCCATGGCACTCGAGTTGTACACTATGCGTTGTGCTGCGTCACGCGTGCGCGGCGTAGCGTCTGCCAGTGTGTCGCGTCGGTGTGTCGCATCTGACGCACCGCGGCCGACGCACCGCAGGTTGCGCGACGTGCATCGCGTGCCGTGGCACTCGAGTTGTGCGCTGCGTGCGCAGCGTAACGTCTCCCGGTTTGTTGCGTCAGGGCGTCACGTACGGCCGACGTGCCGCGGGTTGCGCGATCATGTGCGTCGTGTGCCGCGGTGCATCACGTACCGTGGCACTCAAGTTATGCGCTGTGCGCTGTGCGTTGTGCTGCGTGCGCTGCGTGCGCTGCGTGCGCAGCGTAACGTCTGCCAGTGTGTCACGTCGGTGTGTCGCATCTGACGCACCGCGGCCGACGCACCGCAGGTTGCGCGACGTGCATTGCGTGCCGTGGCACTCGAGTTGTGCACTGCGTGCGCAGCGTAACGTCTCCCGGTTTGTCGCGTCAGGGCGTCACGTCCGGCCGACGTGCCGCGGGTTGCGCGATCATGTGCGTCGTGTGCCGCGGTGCATCACGTACCGTGGCACTCAAGTTATGTGCTGTGCGTTGTTCTGTGTGTGCTGCGTGCGCAGCGTAGCGTCTGCCAGTGTGTCGCGTCGGTGTGTCGCCGGCATCTGACGCGCCGCGGCCGATGCACCGCGGGTTGCACGACGTGCGTTGTGCGCCGTGGTGCATCGCGTGCCGTGGGTGCGCGCTATGCGTTGCGTTGCGTTATGTGCATCTTGTCTGCCAGTGTGTCACATCCAGTGCTTCGTGCTTCGTGCGTTGAGTGCTATGCGAGGCGCGTGGTTATGTGTGCTTCCCGGCAGCATTATAATATGTCGCCGTGCCACCTTCACACAGTGAATACTATGCTAACACAACATTGTAGGACCAACTTGGACAGAAAGGGTGGCTCCTAGCCTTCCAGCTGTATGCTGACAAGACCCGCTTGTCGTCATTTGGAACCAGAAAAGGTTATCCAATTATCGCACGACTCGCCAACCTCCCCTCTCATATCCGAAATGGCGAAGGGTATGGTGGAGGGCAAGTTGTGGGATTTCTCCCTATTGTATGGTTTCAATTCTTGTATCAGGTGTATACCTCCTAATTATAGGTCCAGGTTGAGGATGATGTCGAAGAGGGACGTCTAGGATTCACAGCTCTGAAAAGAATTGTCTGGCACAAGTCCTTCCACATTCTGCTGGAGACATTCATAAAACACGCTAAACTCGGATATCCAGTCGAGTGTGGGGATGGGTTGCTGCGGGTGCTATGGGCAATTATTTTGATTCTCACAGCAGACTATGAAGAGCAGTAAGTCCTTCCCAAGCTTCCCAGCTATGCAGGTACACTGAAATTTAAATAGGTGTGTGATGTCTCTCATCCGTGGTGTCAAGGGTGCTTGTCCGTGCCCAATCTGTCTAGTTCCATCCAAAGAGCAAGTTACTTTGGGAACCACTACACTCCATCCCCTACGTACAGCATCAGAATCAAGTTCAATTGTGCTCAGCAATCGCAGCAAGCAAGAGAAGGAGGATGCATGCAAAGCGATTGGTCTTCGGCCTCTGACTGTGAGTGTCTATTAATATAATGGTATATTAAACTGGCTGATTGTTTGTGCCTCAGAATGTTTTTTGGGATGTTCCTTTCTCTGATCCGCATCAAACACTTTCCTGGGACCGACTACATGCCTATCACGGTGGCTTGTTCAGTGACCATCTCTTTGCTGAGTTCCAGAAAGTGATGGAGGCACGGCCATCCTATCAGAGGCTGGATGTCAATGAAGCGTCAGTGCTCTGAAGCTATATTGTACCATATATCTGACTGAAATATGACTACAGGTTTGACAAAGTTCCACGGTGGTCAAATCTCAATCACTTCAGTGAGGTTACATCTGTCAATTTCACTGATGGGTCAAAGTATGAAGATATCTCAAAGGTGTGCTTAACTGAAGTGTGTTTAAGGATTTTTTTAATTAAAACACTGCCAAGATCTTGGTTCCAGCAGCATACACACTATTCCAAGCTAGAGCATTTCAGAACAGCCGCGAATACATTCTCATGAAATGCATCCGACTCTACAATATCCTGGATATTTATTCAGGCTTTGAATGTCATACTCTCACCACTGTGGATTGTTTCTCGGCAACCCTACCTCTTTTCTCAGATGCTATCAAAGTGCACACATCACTCCTATTTTGTCAATATATTTACTGACTGTTTCAAATATTATAGGAGTACTTGAGAGTCCACCCAGACAAGAATTGGAACTTTCCCAAAATGCACACACAACAGCACGCACCTGATGATATTCTGCAGAAAGGTGTCACTCTGAACACCACCAGCAAGCCCTTTGAGAAGTCACATGGTGTGCTCAAGGATATTTTTGAACAGCGCACAAACTTCAAGAATGTGGAGGAACAGGTAAAGAATTACACTTCTTCTGTACCCTTTTATTCAGATCTCAAACAAGGAAATATTAGATAGCTCGGTATGAGCAGCAGCTCTCTATTGCAAAACAAATCAGGTTCAAGCTTCAGGCTCTACAAGGCCTTGAAAATCTACCGCAGGGGCCTCCAGCTCCTAATACCAGTGATTTTCAATTTAGTCATGTCTACCTTGGTTCAAGATCGGCAGCCACACCTCTTGCAACTATCATAGCTGTGAATAACATGCCTTTACACTTCCATTCAAAGCTCCAAGACTTCCTTGAAGCACAGTCTGCCACTCAGGGCTTTTTTTTGGATACATCCCATCCTGTGAGCCTCAACTTTCACATCTTGTTGGCTGGTTGGGTAACTGAATGTGCACAGATTATCATGTCACGGTACTTGAAGGTCTCATATCGCTCACAAGTCACTTGGAAATCCGAGACAGATTATTTGCGATGCTCTGAACAGTTCCACAACGTCCCACGATATGATTATATCATATATCAGCTCTCCTCTGGCCACCTTGCATTCGCAAAAATGCGCTTGGTGTTTGCTATCAGCATTGCAGACACCCTTTACCCCATCATCTATGCAGAACGACTCAACTTTCCACCTGGACCACGAACCAAGATTGACAAAGAGCTCGGGCTTCATCGACTCACAGATTCAACACCACCACAAGACCTGTTCATCTCCGCGCTATCCGTGGTTCGAGGTGCATTGGTAATGGATGATCCGGGTCATGGTGGACTTGACAGACTAGTGGTGGACATGGTTGATGCAGATATGTTCCTCAGGCTCAAAAGTGGAGTTCCAGAATGGGCTGAATAGTGTACAAGGCTAGTTGTAGACTGACTAATGCATACCCCGCACAGCTAGAGTCTGTGGTGCAGACTGCGCTGCGCTGAGCGTTTACACGCGCGACGCGTGGGAACTGATTCCCAGGCGCCTGCATCCACACACCGTGTCTTCCTCGTACCCCCTTGTTGGCTGTATCGGCCCCAGCCTTATCTGCAACTGTGACCCGACGACCTAAACCGGCGTTAGTACAGTCCTGCTTCTCACCCTCACTGAGTTGAAACTCCACAGGTCTGACGGGCTTGACAACTTAGCTCCTCGCCACGTAGGGATCACCGAGGGTGCGGGTGCTTAGGGTACGGGTGCGGGTGCGGTCTCCAGAACCCGTGTACCCTTGGCTCCCGTGGGGCTACTGAATGTCGGCCCACCTCCTCCGCCTCGCCCACCTCCTCGTTGCTCGCCTGCGTGCCGCCCACCGCCTGCTTCCACCTGCCTTGCCCTCCTCCTGCTTTTCCCCCCTCCGCCTTGTGTGCGTCTGCCCGTGCCGCCCTCCTCCACCTCCGAGTTGTCCCGTCCAACGTCGCCTCCTCGCCCCGCATCGTCTGCCGCCTCCTCCCTCTCCACATTGTCCACACCTATGTCCTCCCTCACCCCTCCCCAGACCTCTGCCTCTCCCCGCACTGCTCGTGTGACATTTCTCCGCGTCGCCTGCCTCCGCGCGCCACGTCCATATCCTCCTCCCTACTGGCGTCCTCCGCCGGCGTCGTCAGCACACGCTGCCCACCTCATCACCCACATCGTAGCCCACTCACACGACCCTCCTCCGCCGGCGTCGTCCATCAGTCACGTCATGTTCCCATGCCGTTTCCCGTGGGTGAGGGATCGCCCACGCCGTCTCGCTCGCCCACGCGATCTCTCGCCCACACCTTCTCACCTGCACCATCTCGCTCGCGCTGTCTCACCATCTCGCCCGCACCGTCTGCACCGGCGTCTCACTCGCGCCTTCTTGCCCGCGCCATCTTGCTCGTGCTGTCTCGCACCTACGCCGTCTCTCACCCACGCCGTCTCTCACCCACACCGTGCCTTCAACTCGCCTGCACCGTCTCGCCTGCGCCGTCATTCGCCCACGCCGTCTCCCATGGGCGAGGGATCGCCCGCGCCGTCTCACTCGCCCACGCCGTCTCCCGTCTCCCGTCTCCCATCTCCCGTCTCCCGTCTCCCGTCTCCCGTCTCCCGTCTCCCATGTGCCATCTCCCTCGCACGCACCGTCTCGCCAGCGCTGTCTCCCTCGCGCCGTCTCGTGCGCCGTCTCCCGTGCACCGTCTCGCGGATGCGTTGGCATCTCACACCGTCACCTCGCGTGCGTGGTCTCGCATGCACTGTGCTCTTGCGTGCAATGGCACCTCACGAGTCAGTGCTGCCCTAGGCCTGTTCACCAGCGGGTGTCCGCCACGGGCACCGCCGCTGCCGCCACCACCACGCATGTCCTCGACCGCGCCCTCCCCGACGCCGCCGTCCTCGCCGAGCTCCCACAGCTCACCTCCGGCCGCCTGATCCCGCTCGTCTACGACGCGATCTCGCCCCCCGAAACGCATTGAATTACGATGGTGCGTTTGGGTTTAGTACTTCTGACATGGCAGTGCTAACCAGCGTGCACCCTCGCCACAGGACTTCGCGTTCTCCCCCGCCTTCGGCTGCAACGACACCACCACGCCCCGGTTCGCCCTCCCCTTCGCATTCCCCAATGATATCACCGCCGTCGGCCAGACGATCTCCATCAGGACGGACGGCGCAGACTTCGCGACGCTCGCGATCTCCAAGGGCCCAAGCACGACAGACGTGGACGCGCGCGCGATCCACCTCGCGTTCGCCGGCGTGCCCTTCGACTTCGCGGATGGGCAGCACACCGTGTTCAAGCAGTTCCTCTCGGACACCGCAACGGGCAAGAGCGTGACAATGCGGCTGAGCGGACACGGACGCAAACACGGCCATCGGCGTGCTCTCGCTGACGAACATCGAGTTCGTGGTCAAGTCAACAGTCGCGGGCCTGCAGGGCCTGAACGCAAGGTCGTTGGTCGTGACGAGCCTGGACGTGATCCAAGGATTCGCGAACTTTTTGCTCATCAAGGTCACGTCGGACCTGTTCAACCCGAGCAACATCACACTCGGTGAGTACATGAGCGGAGATGGGTCGCATGAGGTGCTGATCACGAACGAGCAGGCTCTGGCGACATTGCGTTCGGACTCGAGTTCTAGAATCACCACCACACTTGATATCACACACATCTCGTCCAACGTCATCTCCCGGGGCATTTCCCTCCACCTTCTCGTCCGCGGGCAAGTCGACGATGACCTTGGGGCCTGTGTTCAACCTCAACCTCAACATGGACCTGCAGAGTCTCTTCACGGTCACGAAGCCGCTTGCGGAGCAGGCGAGCGAGGACACGGTGCCCCTCGACCACTTCGTCATGCTCGGCGGGTACCACCACCTGAACAGCGTCGGTGGGTCGAAGCGGGTGGTCAACACCATCTTCACGTGCGCACTCCCATCTACGTTTTGCTACCTGCGGAGGCTGACCGAATCTTGTAGGAACTTCGTCCTCCCTCCCTTCGTCGATAAGGCGTTCACAAGGCTCGCCACGGGCTTGCCACGGAGGTCGCGCTCACTGTGGGCGTCACGATCGGGGAGTACTCGACTACGCTCTCTTACACGCAGCCGAACGTGACGATCAAGACGGACACGAGCCCAATCCTGATCCTGCCCGTGCCACTTGCGCAGCCAATCGTGCAGGATGTTGTGTCTGGCTCCATGCTCTGGACCAACTTGACGGTGGTGATCAAGGGTGTGCAGGAGAACCCGTCTGGGACGGTTCGACAAACCTGAAGGGGTCGATCACCAATGCCAGACCATGTATGTTCCCGCCCTCTTTGCCTCTCTGATTCGTTCTCATTCGGCGACCATATCATGCAGTCGACGCGAAGATCGCGTCCCCTGAGGGTCTCACCATTGTCTGGAACGACAAGGCTCTGGGGAGCATCAAGATGCCGGACATGGACGTGGTGGGCGGTGTCGGCGCACCGAGCTTCGAGGTCGACACAACATTCGCAGTTGCGGACGTCGCAGACGTCGCGGACTTCACAAAGACGGTGCTGATGGAGGAGGAGTTCGAGTACTACCAGGCTCACTCCGGCGCCCTTCCAACAGCGACACCCCCCTCCAGCACATCAGCCTCTCCAGGCTCTACCTCTCCTCCCGCTCCCACCACGATGCCTCTGCTAACGAGCTCAAGTATTCGCGCCATGCAGGTCGCTTCACCGCTTTCAATGCCAACGCTATGCGTTATCGCCAGCTCGTATGTGACACATCCGCCTTCTCTTTGCCTGCCACATCTCGCGCTCCTAGCTCTAGCCCCCGTCTAGATCCGTCCGAGGTGTGCCACCTGCGCCATGCGACCTGTGACTCGACCTTTCATCCTGTCCAATTACGACAACAACGATGGGGAAGGCTCGTCAGGCTCCTCCCCGCACAATAGCACGCACGCAAAGGTGCAGGTGATCAAGAAGCTAGACCAGGCGAAGTGGCTAGCGAGTACCTGGCAGCGTAAGGTCACCGCTTTAACGTCCTCCCTGGACAGCACGGGGACACGTTCTACCCCACTGCAGTGCTGCCGCGCGAGATCCGCCTTGGTCTCGCCTGCTCGAGCCCCTACGGTGAGCCGCCGGTGAGCCCTGTGAAGTGTATTGTGGGCATGCACGCGAGTGCCTGCCTCCACCTTGCCGGCAATGCGGACAAGGACGCAGAAAAGAAAGAGTTGCCGAGTGGCTGGAGGAGTCGGCGCTGCCGCAGCGGTGGACCTGGCGCGCGCAGGAACGAGGCAGTCTCGAGGATGATCTGACACACTTCCGATATCCAAGGTGAGCATTCTTCTGACATATTACGTCTCTTGCAATGTGCTCAAGTGTACGCTGATCGCCAACATGAAACCTCGTGGAACACATGAGGTGATCGGACTTGTTGACAGATTGAACACGCAGCGCAGCGATCGATGGGTGAATGCCCGGCGAGAAGCTGCCATGAGGTTGAGGTCGAGGACTTCAATCCGGACCTGAACCATCGCGGAGCTCAGGACGCTCTCAAAATCTGAGGGCTCGGCGAAAGCAGGTGTGCACTCATCGAAAATAGGTAGCACGTCATCACCACTGACATCTCACCCACTGGACAATCGGACGTATAAATACCAAGCCATCCAGACTTCAGACTCCAGGCCCGTTCACCACCGGCACCGGCCCAGTCATCGCTCCCTTCCCCCCGCTTGACTGAACGTTCAAAGGGTCCGTAGTAGACTCTCACTCTATGATTCTCATACTAACACCTCTTCGTCTGCAGATGACGTCCGCCAGCGGCGATGCTCCACTAGCATTGGGGACCACGCCTACTGCCCCTGGCCCCATTATTTTGCCCCCGCCCAACGCTTCAATCGATGAGTACCAGGAGGTACGCAACTTACGCACACACTTCCCTTATTGAGTAAGCACTCACCGAACATTTGTCGTTCTTACAGGCTCTCTACCAAGCACACAGGAAGAACGATCAGCTTCACAAGCTTGTCGGTGCGGCAAACCTTCAAATTCAAGACCTCCACGACAGCTCCAGCAAGTCGAAGAAGAAAAAGAAGGCCCCCGGGGTTCACGATCTCGACGACGATGTCAAGGCGGATGCTTATAGGTACGGGCTGAGGGTGACGCTCTGGCTCTTCAACGGTGTTCTCACGAGAGCTGCCAACCCGGCCACCTGCGATCCACGCAACACCGAGTGGCGCTGGAAGACCCCTGACCCCAGTGACGAGGATCCTCACGACCGGTCCCACCAGGCGCGTGCCGCTGAGCTTCGCGAATTTCTCTCTCCGAACGTCCTCAAAGCCTTCCATCGTGAGTCGATTCGAGACAATGTAAGCTGTTCCATTCTACTTCTACGCAGATACGAGATGTTTACCGCTACAAAATCGGGCAGTTCGCCCGTCACATTGGCAGCCTCAAGACCAATGTGATCACGCACAGCAAGCAGATGCGGGCTGAGATCTTCTCGCACATTGACTCCCTCCGCGACGTCCAATGGTCGTCCAGCAACTCTCTGAAGACTCATCCGATCTTGTCTCATCTCCGTGGTGATGATCACGACGGTCCTTGGGCCCCTTTTCTGCACTCTGGCGGAAAGGAGAAGGAAAATTGCGTTTATAACCGGCTACAGGCCCCAGCAATTCTCAAGGTGAGCCTCGTGAAGTTTACGTCCACGAGCTTTGCCTTCTAACGTCCTTTGTCGTGTGTTTAGACCTGTCGCATCATGATGTTCTCAAAGACCGCACTCACGCGCTCGAAACCTGCATCTAACTCTACCGGGGTCAAGTACAACATCACACGGGCAACTATTGGTATGGTCGCAATGGCGACTGTGGTCGTGAGTTATTTTCTCCACCTTGCGTTGCCTGTCCTGAGATCCCTGCGTGGCAGACCAGATATCTTCTTTCTTTCGACTCTTGCTTCTCCTCAGTCGGGCCTGACTCACACCGGGATTACGAAGCCGACTACGAAGAATACTTCAAGTGGATGTACATCAACCAAGATACAAAGATTGTACGGTTCATTCTCAAGGCATTCAACGACTTCGTGTTCAATGGCGGCCTCCAGCACACCATCGCGGTCGAGAACGTCGAAGTTGACCTTGCTAACGACTCCGATGTAGTAGATCTCGACGATCTTCCTTCCGATCTAGAGGACGACTTGCATGTGGGCACTTCTCGCCGAGAAGGTCAGGTCTTACAGCATGCATCGGCATCTACAACGTTATCCCATCCTGCCCACCAGTCAAACACGTCGAGCACGCCCGCCTCCGAGTCCACACTGTCGAGCCACTCCGTCGCTTCGACCTCCATTGTGTCGGCCGACGTCTTCTTTGTGGATCCACCCCATTCTGGCGCATACACCTCGGAGTCTCACCCTCCACCGTCCATCGCTTCATTCTCTACCCAGGCGACCTACATCTCAGACACCGATCTCGCCTCTGTCGCTGCAAAGGCCTCCGATGGAGTGGTCCCGGCTCTCTCCGCAATGTCGATCTCCTCCATCCCGGCTGCCCCTAGTACGTCTTCGACCACGCAGGGATCTCCTGTGGCGCCTACCAGTGCACGCGCACGCAGGTTTGTCCTTGCATAATATCACGAATTTCTTTGGCTGACTGAGCTTCCGCATGGCAGCGACTCCTTGAACGCCGCAGCTTTGGCAGATGCTGTTGATGTTCAGGTGTCTCGCGCAGGGAATACCAATGGCACAAGCGTCAGCACAACGGTGGCGGTTGAACCGGTCGCGGTAGTACATCCTCGTGACTCAGAGTCCATCTCCGTCCCAAGCCAGGTCGAGGCCCCAGCAGACTCCGGTACTATCGTCCCCACCGATTCCGCCCGGGTTGAAGTGGAGAACGGCGAGATCCCCCTTGATACTGTTCCTACCCTGGCTGCAGCTCAGCCCTTCTCCGCTGATGCGAAGACCCGTCGCACTACACGGGCCACTGCGTCTCGTCGGAAGGCCGGTCAGCCTTAGGCTCACGCTACTAGATACTTTGACCGTGAATGTATTACACATTTCAGATATTGCTTGCTACTCCGGAAACATATGATGTATTTTGGCAACACAAACGGATGTCATTAATCTGTTCTGCGTGGGTTTCATACCCCCGCGAGACCTGAACAGCGGTACACAATTCAGCCCGTGCAGATGAGTCTCGCACCGGCCCGGCGTCTATGTGTAGATGGGCGCGATTTCGTGGATAAGCGCAGGCATTGCTCTCTTCCTCTGTCCACCATCATGTTCCCTGACCTCAACCGCACCCCTCGCACTTCCATTCGATCCACATCCCGCTTACTCAACCACCACGCCAGCAGCCAGCCACCCAAGAAGATGGCGCACAATCTCCAGTGACGCGGACGCGGACCCGGAGGACACGGCGGACACGATGGTGAAATGTGCGAAGGGCACGCCCCCAGTGTAAGTACTCCGTTTCCGTCACATTCAACCCCAGACACCCAACTTTTGTCTATACCGCTCTGGGATAGCCCGGCGCACGCGTCAGATCATGCTCGGGGTACAAGTGAGTGTAGGGTCCACTCCTTCGGGATCAAGGTTCGCTCCGACCCCCTCCTTCCTGTGGGGCAACCCCAAGCTCACCTCCACGCCCACAGCTCTCATCTCGATGCACAGCTTCAACGTGCTCGCAGCCGGGGACGTCTACGGTTGATCTACGGCGCGATCTACGGTACCGGCTTCTTCTACGAACAGGCTGCACCACAGACCGCTGTGTTCGACGGGCGGCTGGGGTACTACACCCTACACCACGAGCACACAACGCGAAACTGTGGGAGGAGAAAGTGCTCATATACATCTTCGCGTTCAAGGCCGAGCATGAGGTCGACAAGGGCCCGGACTACATCGCCGCGCACACGCAGTGGCAGCGCGACCGCGCACAGACGATCAAGAACCAGCTCGGGTCGAACAGCTCGGTATGTGCCTCCCTTCTCACCTGGCTGTCTCTTCGTGGGGTTCGGGGTCGGTACGTGGTGCTCAGGCAGCGCAACAGATTCTCGTGACGACCAGCGGTGAGTCCTATCTCGACGAGTCCATGCAGGCCGCGAGGTTTGGCTGCGCCACGCTCAACATGTTTGCCGTCCATGCGTACGGCCCGGGCAGCTTCGACACCGCGAAGCTCGAGGGCTACGTCGTCAAGGCCGTCGCCGCCGGCAAGCTTCTCAAGATGGAGGAGTGGTGCGTCCTCCATGATCTATCCGGTCCTAGTAGACCGCCTGGCTCCTCCCCCTCCCCCTCCTCAGCTCATTCCACCCTCGTCACATTCCAACCCGCGCCCCACCGTCCAGATCCTGCTCTCCGTTGCCGCCGTCATCTCTCTCGCGCTCGGCCTCTTCCAGGACTTTGGGCCTGGGCGCGACCCGGACGAGCCCGCGGTGGAGTGGGTCGAGGGCGTCGCGATCATGGTCGCGATCGTCGTCGTCGTGCTCGTCGGCTCGCTCACGGACTGGCAGAAGGAGCGCCAGTTCCGCGTGCTCAACGCGAAGAAGGACGAGCGCACCGTCAAGGTCGTCCGTGGGGGTGTAGAGCGCCTCATAGACGTGCATGCCGTCGTCGTCAGCGACGTAGATCATGCTGTGCGACGGTGTGTTTCTCTCAGGCCACAACGTGCGCTGCGACAAGTCGGGCGCGACAGGGGAGAGTGACGTCATCAAGAAGATGAAGTACGAGGATTGTTTGGAGCTGCGGAAGACGCTCGACCACGACAAGAAGGACGCCTCTCCGCATACCGACTGCTTCCTCATCAGTGGTAGCAAGATCCTCGAGGGCGTAGGTTCGTACGTTGTCATCACCGTCAGGCCTCGTTCGTTCCATAGGCGCATCATGACCTGTATGTATGCTTGTCACTCCGTACGCACCTCGCTCTGACGGGACATGGACAGCGCTCCGCGACAGCAGAGGGCACGGCCCTTCAGCGCAAGCTGGAGCATCTAGCTAACAGGATCGCCGTCGCAGGCTCACTTGGCGGTTTGATGCTCTTCATCGGGCTGCTCATTCGATACTTCGTCAAGATCGGCACTGACACTCCCCACATGTGCGGATCTTTCGCGATCGTCTCTGACGGTGTATCGCTGACGTCCCTTGTAGGAGCCCCAGCCAAAAAGGGTTGGCTTTCGTGGACATTCTCATCTTGTCCTTCACGCTCGTCGTCGCCTCAGTTCCTGAAGGTACGCCCATCGCTCGCGCTGTCTCGAAGCATGCGTTCTAATTCATCTTTAGGTTTACCTCTAGCCATCGCACTCGCGTTGGCGTTGGCCACCAAGCGGATGACACGCGAGAACCTTCTCGTCCGAGTCCTCAACTCCTGCGAGACCATGGCGAACACCAGCGTCATCTGCACCGACAAGACCGGCACGCTCACGCAGAACGCCATGACCGTCGTGGCGGGCACCATCGGCGGCGACCTCGCCTTCGTCCGCGATCTGGCCCAGAATCCCGAGCGCGCCACACCCGACGCCACTCCCATCGAGCTCCGCTGCCTCAGCGGCGCGCTTCCTCCTCCCCTTCGTGCCCTCCTCAACAACGCCATTGCGATCAACTGCACCGCGTTCGAAGATGCGGACGCAAACACCGGCGTCTCCGTGTTCGTGGGCAGCAAGACGGAGACCGCACTGCTGGCGATGGCGCGCGACTCGAGATGGCCGGGCTACAAGGCCGTTCGAGAGGCTGCTGAGGCTCTACAGGTGTTCCCGTTCCCGAGCGAGCGCAAGGCGATGGGTGTCGTGGTGCGTCTTCCGGGAGGTCGTGCGCGGCTGTACGTCAAGGGCGCGAGCGAGGTGCTCGTCGCGGCGTGCGCACGCCAGGTTGTTGTCACAGAACGAGAAAATGTGGTCACGAAGGTCACCGACGAAGACGATCGGGCGCGGATCTTGGAGAGCATCACGTCGTACGCGTCGCAGACGCTCCACACCATCGCTGTATGCTATCGAGACTTGGACGACTGGTCACCCAAGGCCGACGAAGTACGTCACCCCATCCTTGTTGAACGCCCTCTCTGACCATTGTTTTAGGTCTCATGGACGGATCTCGCACGCGATCTCACGCTCGCTGGCCTCTTCGCTCTTGAGGACCCTCTTCGCCCCGGCGTTCGCAAAGCGGTGGCAGACTGCGCCCGCGCAGGCGTCCAGGTCAAGATGTGCACCGGCGACAACGTCCTCACCACGCGCTCCATTGCCACTCAGTGTGGCATCTTCACCCCCGGCGGCATCGTCATGGAGGGCCCGCGGTTCCGCGCGCTGTCAGACACCGAGCGCCGCGTGACCGTGCAGCGTCTCCAGGTGCTCGCGCGCTCGTCGCCCGAGGACAAGCGCATCCTCGTCACCACCCTCAAGGAGCTCGGCGAGATCGTGGCGATCACCGGCGACGGCACTAACGACGGGCCCGCGCTCAAGGCTGCGCACGTCGGCTTCTCGATGGGCGTCACGGGCACCGAGGTCACGAAGGAAGCGTCCGACATCGTCCTCATGGACGACAACTGGGACGGCCTCATCGTTGTCGTCACCCCGCGTCTAGATCTCGTCAGCGGGCGAAGGTGGCGGCGCGAGCCTTCCGAACTGGATGCTTGACTTCCGCGTTCCCCCCACGCTCAGTCGCGCCGCCTCTTTCTACATCGCCGATATTTGGCGAACCCGCCGCCCTCGACTCTCCCGCATCCTGAAACATCCCGATCCAGCCGTTTTGAGCTCTCATTGTCTCCGCATCGCCCGCGCCGTTCTTTGTGCTTCCCCCTCATTCATATTCTCCGACACCCACTCTTTTTCCGTTGCCGCGCCTCGTCCTACGTCGCCGACAACACCTCAGACAACGCAATATCCGAAACAGCCGCCCATCTCGGCCCCTCCCTGTCCATCAGCCCCATCTATCGCGCTGTTGTCTAAGTGACTGCATGTTCAGCACCCGGACCCGGAGCTCAAGGTCGTTGTCGACGCGTATCTCGGTGGTAGCTTAGGTTTGTTTGGCCGAGAGCGCGGCTCATGTGCACACACCGACGCTCTGGTACTGGTCGCTTGATGCTGGCAAAATTGACTGGACACACAGTTGCAGATTATTGGGCTCATGCCCGTTAACTGGGCAGCACGGGATACTGCCAGGTGACGGTAGCAAGTTCACAAGCGCGCTGAAACGATGTGGTATATAGAGGTATGTAACAGTCTGCTTAACAGACCCATGGACTAATGGTTTTTCACGCCTCAATAGACCTTCACTCTTTAACGACGTGCAATCGCGAGTTCGATCCCCATACTGTGAGTCATTTCTGTTCAGTGTAATCACAATATACTAATCATCTAGTAGCGTAATTTGTATGCCATAGTTGTGAATCTAGTCGTAGTTGTAGAGTATTAGTAGAGTACTAGTGTCGGCGAAATAGTACCAATTGTAGTCCGTTTAGATCGAGTCAATAATCAATAATACGCCTTATAGAAGGGAGCAAGTGAATATGTGATATGTTCTCATAGAAAGGATCATTAGGAGGGTAAGAAGCGACTGAAGGAAGCTAAAACCCGTGTATTACCCTTTCTTTTGCATCGCGTGTTGCCTCTTTTCAATCTCCGCTTTAAATTGCAATGGGACCTGCTGCTATTGCGATCTCCGCTTGGCTGTCGCAACATGCCGAGCCGCTTGCAACCGCCGGAGGCTCAATCGCGAGCGTGACCGCATTGATTGCAAGCTGGCGCGCGGCTCTTGCAAGGGCTTGCAAGCCGAGCTAGGCAGATTGTGACATGCTGTCAGCAAATTGCAAGGCGCTGTCACGGCGGTAATCACATTGCGAGCTAATTAGCCTAGCTCGCGAGGCCTCGCAACACCGATCAGTCCGGAATGCCTCGCGAGGCCTCGCGAGGCCGATTTGGTTTTTCCGACATATGTAACACCAACAACCCGACTAGTTACTCACTAGTGGACCTGCAGATCGACCGCGGATGACTCGTCGATGTCGCGGGAAGGCTTAAAGGTATCATCGTGGATGCTGCACTCGTATTCCGTGCTCAGAATGTCCGGAGAGTGGCAAGGGAGGTTGGTGTATGCGTCAAAGAGGTGCTGGGTGAGATCCATGTCGATTTGGGCGGGAAACACGCTGGGGACGTCGGATTTTCGCGGGGGAAGCGGTGGAACGAGAGAGAGATGGGTGGGTGGCACATCCTGGCGCACAGAGGAGACTCATGGCGGCGACGGGAAGGGTCTGGAGGAGGGGTCGAGAGGGGAGGGGTCGAGAGGTGAATGAGAGCAAGATGATCTGCCCACGGCGGTTGGATCTGAACCGGCGGCGTGAAGGGTGGCGGTGCCCGCGCGTGGTCTCTGCACGTGTTCGCCACGCGAGCGGCCTGCTGGCGACTGAGGACTGGCGACGACGCACCTTCGTTGTCGACCGTGCTTCTCGAGTTTTTGCCTTCGCCACTCTCCGTGCCGCTTCACCACCTGCTCACTGCTCATGCAGTGCTACCGCTGTCTCACCGTGATTACTATAGACATTCCAACCGCCCTATATTTTCGTCGTTCGCCCCGATCATCAACTCTACCAGCTTCCACAATGCTAGCATCGGCGACGGGCCGTTAGCAGCACCGCAGTTGAACATGAAGATTGCCAGGATGCGGTGTACGTACTGAGCGTGCATCTCATAATTTGGAGCTTACGACGGTGGCAGTTCAAGTCACTGGATTAATGGGCGACGCGGCTCTCCAGAGTCCTTGTTTATCGCATTGAGCCACGTAGACGTCGGCGTCCCTGAGATACAATTAAGACCTCCACGGCCTCGTAATTATGGTCCAGGTCATATATTGAGTCGTTGGCTCACTCTTGTCGATGTTCTTCCTGCACAAGTGGACTCCAAAACTCGGTCTGGATTCTGGAAGCGTGCGACTGCGACAAGATCTCCAGTCGTCCACGATCTGCCAGCATCGGTGGAGCATCCTCGAGGAGCTCGCACCGTGGAACGCCTCTGCGAGCGGCAAAATACGCTGTACAAAGAAAGGAGAACACTACCGGAAGACGAACGAGTATCGTATGTCTTCCCAGGCGTCTTGAGACTAGGGAAATTGCTGATTACGGACATTTCAATGTGCATAAGAGCGCCAGAGACAAGGCGCACGATATGTCAGATCAGGTTCTCGAAGACGTCCGCAAGGACGTTGGGGCGAAGTCAGTTCGAGCTTGTATGTTGGTCCGCCCCATCAATCACTGACCACTTGCTCGCGGATGACAGAGCTACCGCATGTGGCGATGACGCACAGGAGGAAGAAGGTGCAAGGTCCAGCCCCATATGCTCGACTGCATCACTGCACTCGAGATCACGCTAACGGGCGCGCACATCACGAAGATCGAGACCGTCGCACCGTTCAATGCTGGCATATTTGTGAGTATCCGGCCTCGTTTGTATTTACTGCAGTCGACGCAGAATCGCCGCAGTTCTTTCTTACCTGAGCCGTTCCTCCTTTGCTCTCAGTTCGCGGGAGTGGGACGGATAGCAGGCGCCAGCGGCCACGCCTTCACCTGCGCGCCCATCATCCACGTGGACGCGTAAGCGTCTCCCGTGCCCTGTCGCGCTCGTCAGCCATCTACACGCGCGAAAAGGTGGTAGCTGCGTACGAAGAGGTCCATCGGGAACCCGGGGTTCCACGGCGAGGCGGACTCGATCCTGGCGATGTGGGCGTCCGAGAGCGCGATCTCGAGTGCGGCGATGTTCGCGAGCATGTGCTCGATCTTGCGCCCGCCGACGATCGGGAACACGTACTGCGTCTTCTGCATCACGTACGCGATCGCCACTGTGCGGAGTCCTCAGCGGTGGAGGACGCGTCGAAGAACACGCGCACAGACGTACCGGCCTGGATCGACTTCGCGCCGACCTCCTCCCCGACCTCCTCGAGGACCTTGCACATCGCGCGCTCCGCCTCCGTCCGCTCCCAGTCCGACGACCAGACAGTGCGTCCTGGCGGGCGTCCGTCAGCACGCGCAGCGCCCTCGCTCGCCGCGCCCGGAAGGACTGAGCACGCACCGTTCTCGCCCGTCTGCCGGCGTTTCTCCTCCTCCGCGTCCGTCCGGATGCGCCCGGACGAGAGGACGTCCCACGGCGCGAGCGCCATGCCCTCCGCGCGGGCCATCGGGATGATGTCCCGCTCGAAGTCGCGCATGAGCACGTTCCACTTGCCCTGGTAGATCGCAAAGGGCGTTTTGCCGTGGTCGCGCGCGTACTGGTTCGCGCGGGAGACGACCCACGCGGGGGCGTCGGAGATGCCCTGTTCCGAGACGGGGGTCAGAACGGACTCGAACGTGGTGGAAGGGGGAAGAGGGAAGACGCACCAGGTAGATGACCTTGCCCGACATGACGACCCCGTGGAGGCCATTCATGAGCTCTTCGATACTGGTGGTGTAGTCCCACTGGACGCGCGAAGTACGTCAGGAAGGAGAGAGGCATACGGTCGACGAGACGTACCCAGTGAACGTAGAGAATGTCGATGTACGAGGTGCGCAGCTTCTTGAGCGACTCCTCGAGCGAGACGTGCATGGACTTCATGCTGTTCCCTGTGTGCATCGTGTGCTGCTTGATGTCCGTCCGGCCGCGCTTGTAGTCGGTGGTGAACTACGACCCCGAGAGTAAGCAACGCCCAAGAACGGCCGTCTGGTGGTTAAGCAAACTCGCCTTGGTGGCGACAACGATCTGGTCGCGGATTCCGCGCGACTCCATCCACTGTCCGATGAACTCCTCAGAGCTCTCGTCTTGGTAGTTGTTCGCGGTGTCGATGAAGTTTCCGCCGGCCTCGTAGAACGCGTCCAGGAGCTTGAAGTTGGACTCCTTGTCCATCGAGCCGAAGCCCATGTCCGTCCATTTGTCGCCGATGCTCATGCCACCGAGAAAGATGGGGGAGACATGGACGCCAGCGAGAGACGAGAGGCGGCGGTGGTGGCCGAGTGGGGTGGGCGGCGGCGGAGCGGGACTCCAAAACGTTGCGATGACAGACATGGTGAACAAGTGGAGTGGACGTTGAAGGCCAGACGAAGGAGCTGTGGTGCTTGTGGGCGAGCTGCAGCAGGCTTTTATATCCGCAAAATGCGACTCCTGCAAGATACCTATTCATAGGATATCCCGGCCGGACGCCCACGTCTGCATTGCGCCAAGCTGTTAGTTACTTGTCGTTCCCCCGACTAAATTCTGTGTACTTACTCTGCAACCTTGCCTGCTCAGGACATGGACTGGTTAACTGCTAACACCCATGCACCGTCGCAAGCTCACGATTCCGATCGCATATCGGGCGGGTTCCGATTGTATTGGAGAACCAGTCGCGGCGTTCGACGGGTCACCGTTTGCCCGCAGGCCAATTCTGTGTGAAAGGAGAAGCGACGAGTTCTCAGACGCCGAGGGGCTCAAATTGCAATATCCTCCTCCTCTTCCGATGAAAGCAGGATCTGCATGGTCCTCTGACACATTTTTCTGTTGTTTTAAGCGCATAAAACGCATCAACATGAACGGCACTCTGACGGCTTTTCAGGCAATGATTTGTGGGAGGATAAACCCACCGGCTGCCACTGACCAGACACTACCCGGTCTGCACCGGATGCCGTGGGCAGGCTTTGAACGCCGGTGGCCGATTGTAGTCCTCACCGTTTCCCTCGAACCGTCTGTGTGGCATGTGCTCGACCTAGTGTTCACCGAAAATGGTGAACACCAACGGCATGTTCTGCATCACGTACGCAATCGCAACTGTAAATGTCCGAATTTCATCAATACACACGTCTCACTTCAACTGCGCTCACCAGCTTGGACGGACTTTGCGCAGACCTGAGTAGCCAGCGCTTCATCAACCCGCTCGAAAACCCTGCACACCGCACGCTCGTGCCAGTTCCCCTCTTCCTCGTACGACGTGCGTGTGTATCCTGCGCGACTCCAGCCATAAGCGCTACACGTCAGGCCACAAGCTGTGCGAGAACTTGTTTCTCTCCCCAGTCTGCTCTTCCGCACGAATATTCCGGCGCCCGCAAGCACGTTCCATCGGGCGACGGTCATTCCCTTTGCGCGCGCCATAGGGATGACATCGCGCTCGAAATCCGGCTCCATTTGTCCTCGAGGGTGCGCGCGCACTGGCCCAGGCCGGGGTGTCCGAGATGGCCGACTGCAATCCACGTAAACCCGACGGGTCGCTCCCAGAGCAGAGAAAGCAAATTATACGAGGCCGGTCACCCCCCTCGATGCTCGTGCCATCCCGGAAACGGTCGTAAAACGGGGATAGATACAAGATTGGGAAAACGAAACACACCGCCGCATTTTAGAGCATAAATACACAGGATCTACCATTCAAGCCACGGCACGGATCGCATCCTTCACGCGCTGTGACCACTCATCAGATGATCTGCCGAAATTAGTAGAAGCGGGCCGATGAAAGTCTCGGGGTTCATTCCGATCTGGCACTGTGACCTGATTATTCGAAGAAAAACGGGTGCATCAGGCATGATGCATGAAACGAACGCGATAACGGATTACCTGGGACTGGTGGCTCATCGCCGGCTTCACTCCTTCCCCTCGCGCGTTGGAGGGGAAGCGCATATTCGCCTCATAGAAGTCAGACGTCACGTCTCGGAAGGACGGGACTCCCGTTGTGATGACGCCGGAAAAGTCGTGTGATTCCACCATCATCTGCTCATTTTCCTTGCGAACCTGCAAGTTACTAAGTTGCAAGAGGAAGCGTGAGATGAGGATCGCCGTAAGACTGAACAAATGTTCAGGTAAACTTCGCGCTAGTTCTGAACACCGATGCAACTGTGACGAACCTGTCTCTTATAGAAGCGACGGCACCAGCGCGCACGGGCCCAGGGATACTCGAGGTGTTGTAGTCCTTCGTCAGGCACGTAGAGTGAGCAAGAGCATCCGGTGCGATCAAAGCTTCGGCTTACCATGGTATCAAGCACAGCGGCTGTGATGGTGAGGAATATTGGCACGCTGCGTTTGGGTCAGATAATACTACTTTCGAAGCGCAAACAGCTCACAAGAAGCATATCAGGCCTGTGGTGAGATTAGAATTCGCCTCGCAGTCTGTGGGGAATTTCGTATAAAAAAACTCGCCGTTAAAGAGAACTACACCGGTGATGGAGTTGTACGAAGGTCTGACGGATGTCGTGCATAGACCCGGACCGAGCGTGGCCTTGAGGGTGAATACTATTGGTAATAGCTCTCCGACGAGGAAAGCAGCCCTCGAGAGCCATATGCATATAGTGAGAGGCGATGCTGTTTGAGCGGCGGTAGCAGCCAAGCCGTACTACAGGGGTTGATTGTCAGCTGTGGTTCGAACATCGCAAACATGGGAGTTCTGCACGCACTATATTCGGAATGATTATTGAAGACGAAAGCAAGAAGACTGCCAATGCAAGGGGAATGTTGCGATCGGAGAGTGCAAAGACTCGCCACCCCGAAAATACTATTACGAAGCAGCTTAAGTTACGGTTCGCTATCAAACGAAGCAGGATGATACGCACTTGCCCATACGATGTAAGGTATCACGACGCTGATTTTAGTAGCATTGGCCAGAGCCCAGCCACTATCGACGCTGGTTGAGAGTTAAATTGAAATCGTGGTGGGTACTCGTACCTCTAAGTCAAATCGTCAGGAGAGGACGTCCACCGTTGAAGCTAATAGCAAAGCTGCTCACCTCTGAATCTATGTACGTTATGCTTTGCAACACGAAACCCAGTAGTGTTGAATAACGTCCGACGACGTACAGCACACTAAGAGGATGTGGTAGTTTGCTCCAAACCAGGTTCCACTCGTGGTTGAAGCACAGGATAGTATCATAAACGAGTAGAGCTAACGAGAGGAGTGATGTTCGGTCATGGACATCTTCGTAGGCGAGCGATTCGTACACACCGGTCGCAGCAAGCCCTGACCGCCCCATTAGGATGCTGTAAGCGCATACATTATGATCATCCACTCTCGTGACTCAAATCCGTGTACTCACCTTTGGTCGATAATTTGGGGGGTGGTCATGCGACGGTATGTCTGCCACAGCGGCGAAAGGGGTCGAGGAGGGAAGGCTGGCCACCGAACCATCTGACGAGGGAAGTATTTAGTGCGAGAGGATGATCAGCTACAGCCTCACCGGCTTCGAGGATCAGAAGACATCACTGGAGCATTCGGTGAAGTATTCTCCGTGTGGTGCGCCAGCAGTGCCACCGCGTGATCACCAGGTGCAACGGGATGTAGTCCACAACCGGGGATGATAGTCCGTTGATGCCGAAGGATTAGAGTCGCCGGCGTGGGCTTGTCCCGGGTACCATGTGCTCAGCACCTGGGAAGGTTCGTTTCGTCTCTGCTAAACGTCAGAACAAGGTCTCGACACGCAGTCACAATCACCGTGGTGCTGATTGTCCGCGGGTCTGTGCATAAGAGAAGTCCGGTTGGTCAGTCATGCCACTGTAGTTGACGTACCAAAACCTTTCGTGATACTTGAATGCCCCTCCATGCCGGCGGTCAAATTTCCGGCTGAGGAACTGAGACCAATCACCGCCACGGCACTGCCTGGGTCTTCCCGACGTCCGCTCCAGAAATAATATGCTATGAGAAGGCTCACCGCCGTTCTGCGCTGACCATGTGCTCCCACTCTCCCACATTGAACCACTGGCTTCTGCGTCGTGATCGGTTCGGACTGGAAGCGTCGCAGCGACATGGGACTGTCAACACCCTTGATCAAGTCAGTACCACTGTCAGCGAGGATGGACGCAGAGAGCTTGGCTAGACCGTATGGCCCAGCCCGGAGGTTAGACGTGTCTTCTGTCATGCTCGGCCACGAGAGAATATCAAGGTTGGAGACAAGGAGATGAGCGGAAGAGCTCA
Organism: Epithele typhae; assembly: GCF_022376455.1. Taxonomy (NCBI): domain Eukaryota; kingdom Fungi; phylum Basidiomycota; class Agaricomycetes; order Polyporales; family Epitheliaceae; genus Epithele; species Epithele typhae. The sequence goes on along the minus strand of NW_025954413.1, from coordinate 15,899 downwards.
AGCGCCGATGGGGCAAAATGTGGCAAGTCTGGTGTTCGACTCCCGCACGGCACCGATTTCCGAGACTCAATAAGTCACCACTAGAAGTGTGCATTCGTCATATGATGTTGACTTTTGGCTCATGTTTTGGAAATGCTATGCTACAGGTACATATAACGCGCAAGTTCACAGCACGGAGAGAATAAACGCGGTCAGAAGAACGACCTCAGTCGATCTTGACCTTCTGCGGCGCCTGCTCGGGCGTGGTGCGCGGGAAAGTGACGGTCAAGACACCGTCGGTCATCGACGCCTTGATCTCCTCAGGCTGCAAAGTCGCGCGTCAGTTCCATTATTCTGGTCTGGGTCGCGCAGGAAGCACATACCTTGATCCCCTGAGGAAGCGGAATCGCGCGAGAGAACTTGCCGAAGCGCCGCTCGCGCACCGCGTAGCCCTTCTCGTCGCGCTCGGCCGAGATCGTGGACTCGCCAGAAACGCTGAGCACGTTGTCACGCAAATCGAGGCTCACGGTCTCCTTCGTGAGACCGGGGAGCTCAAAGGTGGCGGTGACGAGATTATTCTCCTTGTCCTCGTGGAGGTCCATCCTGTGGTGCGTCGTGAGCATTCGTGTTCGGCAAGCGTCGGAGGCGCAGAAGCAACTTACTTCGGACGCATGACTCGGACAGCAGACTCGCCCTGGCGGGCAACAGGGCCTGCGCGGGCGTTGAAGGCGTCATCGAAGAGGCGGTCGAAGTCGGTGAGAGAGTAGAAGGGAGTGCCGAAGGTGAGAGACATGGTGATTGAGACGGGAGACTGGGTCGTGTAGAAATCGTGAAGTGGATGTTGATGTGTTTTTGTGAGGCCGGAGTGCCATGCGGCGGGGGTACTTGTACCTGCGCATCCCGTATGACGCGTACTGGCGGACTGTTCGCGAACAGACGGGTGCGCTCGACGTGGTCGAGAATACGAAATGAGGCGCGCGTTCGCGAAATGTCGAGAGACAGATCGCGTGGGCGTTGGGTGCCAAATGCGGATGCGAGGCAAACATGCACAAGCATCAGTCACCACCCGGCCAGCGCGCGCCTAGCAAAGCTTCCTCTCTTGACCGCAGAACAAGTTCCGCATCCCATGCACGCAGGTTCGAGACGCCGTCGGCGTTTCCAGACATTTCGCTCCATTCAAATGACGGTATGACCGAGAACATACGAGGAAGGCTGAACGCACACATACGTCATCACCTGCGTCTCTCATGACCTCAGTTGGTCGTTCGAGACTCTTCAACGTCTCGAACTTTCTGCATAGACGAAGCGCATATAAGGGCCCCTCGTGCTCTTCGATCCCTCAACAGTTCACTTCTCGACACCACAACAACCCCACAACATCTATACTGCTCACGACCTCCCCTCACTATGTCGCTCTTCAACCTCTTCAACGACTCTTTCTTCTCCGACTTTGACCGCATGTTCGACGAAGCTTTTCGTCCGTCGCAATGCGCCGACCCCGGCGATAACCACTTCGCAGGCCGTGACACCCTCCGTTCTCCGGCCCAGGTATGCCCCCTCCCTCCGCGCTCCCGCATTCACAGCTGACGACTCCTCCAGGATCGACGTCCACGAGGACAAGGAGAAGAACCTTGTCACCGCGACGTTCGAGCTCCCGGGGATCAACAAGCAGGACGTCAGCATCGACGTCCACGACAGCTTCCTCACCGTCTCGGGCGAGACCAAGACGGAGACGAACCGGGACGAGGGCGGGGTCGTCCTCTGCGAGCGCCGCTACGGCAAGTTCTCGCGCTCCGTGCCCGTTCCCGAGGGCGTCAAGGTGAGTTGCTTACCGCTTGGCGTGCATCTCTCGACCGTCGAGCCGATCGCTGACGAGGTGCGCTGCAGCCCGAGGACATCAAGGCAGCGATGGAGAACGGCGTCCTGACCGTCACCTATCCGAGGCAGTCCGCCGAAAGGGCTCCCAAGAGAATCACCATCGCTTAAGGCGTCGTCCTCCGCAGTCGTTTTTTCAGTCTCTATGTAGATGTAGCACCTTCATTCCGCCGTTGTACTATTGTGCGTTGTAAGCTCGATCACAAAGCGAATAGCAGTCGCTTTCCAAAGCCTCGCCTTGGAGCCCTGGAAACTGAGGAACAACGCGACGGGCCCGGCCGGATGCCGGGTCGGGCTCCCACCGCCTCGGGCGGATAAATGGTATAGTCGCATCCACCCAGAGGACGAGCCGCTGAGGCACTGGCTGGAGCGGATCGAAGGCAGTTCGGGGTGTTAGGCGGTGAAGCGGTCGTGGACGAATGGCGAGCTGGCATCGGACGATGAAGATGGGCTGGATTGGAATGGGTTGGAAGAGAACACGGAAGACCTCGAGAACGCAGAAAAGAATGTTGGCGAAGCATCGCAGAGCGCATTAGTCTGACATCCAGATGGGTTGAGCAGTGGCGAGACGCCGCGAATTGGAACTCCCGCGGCAACATTAGCACCTGCAACTCAGCTACATTTACCCCGTCCATGCGCGCACTACAACCCCCACCGTCTACCACACGTACGCAAACACATCGAAGTTCGGGTCGTTCCGCCACTCGTACTCCACCACGTTCGCAATCTCCCGCGCCAGCCCCTCGTCCCACACATGCGCAACCCACCCCAGCGCCATGTCCAGCCCCGCGCTCACCCCGCCCGACGTCACCACGTTCCCGTCGATCACCCACCGCGGCTTCTTGTCCCACCCCACGCCCGGGTGCATCGTCGTGTTGTGCGCCCACAGCACCTTGTCGCACGTCGCGCGCCGCCCCTCGAGCACGCCCGCGCGCGCGAGCAGCTCCGCGCCGTTGCACACGCTGATCATGTACTTGAGCGTCGGGTACGTCGCGCGCAGGTACTCGACCGCGGGCCCGAGCGCGTGCGAGAACGCGCCCCAGCCGCCGGGGACGAGGAGGACGTCAATGTCGTCGGGCGGGGCGGCGAGCGTGTGGGTGGGGACGACGGTCGCGCCCGCGTTGGGGTTCTTCACGTTGGTGAGGAAGGCGGGCTTGGTGATGGGGAGGTCGTCGGGGACGAGGGTGCTGACGGGGTCGAGCGCGGGGGAGGTGGAGGAGGAGATCCAGTAGAGGGACATGGGCTTGTGGGAGGAGAGGGTCTGGATGATCTCGACGGGACCGAAGACGTCGAGGGGCTCGAAGCCGGGAAAGATGAGGACGGCGAACTTGGTCGGGGCTGCGTCCAGGGTGAGCACGGGGTTAGCAACTTTGGTGAAGGGCGAGGGGCGGAAACGAACCTGCAGTCTCCATGGCCATTGTAAGTGCGGTGGTGCTGTTCGAAATATCTGAACGAGGGAGGTTGATGCCTTCTTCGCTGCGTTTGGGGCCTATTATATACTGCGAGGACCGTCGATTGGACGCCAATGAACGACACCCCGATTTTTCACGGCGAACTGTCCACGACACAGCTCGGCTTGGAGGTTGTTGCTCCATCAGCGTGCGTCCCGCCGAAATGCTTTGTACTTCTACGATGAATCAGCAGAGTCCAGCGCGCAAACCGCGAACCGCGAACAACGCACTTCGGTGTCCTCATAAGGCGTCTCCCTCAGGCGTTAATGCCGAACGACTCGTGTGAACATGAGCTTAGTGAGCAGACCGTAAGAAATAGCGTTCCCGCGGGGACGCGTACATATGACCGTGTTCATTGACTGCAGGAAGGTCCTTCCCGGTCGAAATGCCCCATAGCCTGTGCATGGGATGCCGGATAAATATCGACACCACGATGGCTTTGGCGGTTAAAATACGACAGCATGAACATGCCGTTTATGCGTCTAGGAAAGTTCGTGAGTTCATCAGTGAGTGGCAACGCTGCGACGCTGGAGCAAGGACGCACTGTGATTATCGGCGGATTCCCTCCGAGGTCCTCCTCCTACTTCAGTGTCAACCTAAAGCACGTTCTCCCCGCATGCAATGTGCCGATCTCTTCCGATCAATGTACAAAGCAGGCATGCGTGCATGCTAGAACGGTGTCGCCGACGCGCCGACTTCGGAGAGAGTACGTGGGTGAAGCCGCGGTTGCAGTCAAGGACAGCTCCGTCTCGAGCAGACATTGGCTGCAACAGGGATCGGATACGGAGAGTGGAGAAAGGACAGCGCATTCATTGCGTTTCCGGAAACCAATAGGGAAGAGACTGGAGAGGCACGTAGAGGAGGAAGGGTGCAAAGACGCGTGCAAAGAAACGAAGAACATGCAACAGATCCATATAACCTTTTCCCGACGCTCAGCCGTCAACCTGGTTCCAACCTTCCACTGGCCGTATCGCTGCGCGCGAGAGATATGGGTTCTATAGATACCGAGCAAACGCATCATTGCACGAGCACATCTTCCCGCACCTGCCCACCATATTCTGCCCGAGCTCCATCGCCGTCCTCACCTCCTCATCCTTGGCTGCTTATGGGAGGACACGCCATCGTGCAGAAAGCCGAGGGGTGTATTAAAGAGCGCACCATGTAATAGGCCATCTGCAGAGACGGGATTTCCGCGAGGCTCGGCAGCGAGTGTTGAGTGTTGAAAAGTGCCGTCTGCATGGATCATCTCCATTATGCCCGGGGTCTTCGCGGAGGGTCGACCGCCTAGCGCACGGTCCAGCGATAATCGCTACGCTAGAATTGGGTCATGGACCATGAAAAGTGCGGGGTGGGCAGTGGGAGACCCGGGGAAGTAGTACGTAGGAGAAGGTGCCACTGGTGGCGAGCCAGTGTCAATCGCTTACGTGAGACTAATAGGCCACGTGCACTTGATGCGCGAGCCCGCCACCGTCGAGTTTATCTTCGCGCCCTCACTCTCGCCGCACCCTCGCCCCTCGCCCCCTCCCACCTTCTTCTCCCATCGTCATCGCGGGGGGCATCGTTTCCTGGAGCTTGCTCTCGCGCTCGCGCTCGGTCCTGTTCACGTGGCGCGAGCGAGACGAGAGCCAGCAGCGTTCCGGGTTCGATCTTGGACAATATTGACATTCATGCATACCACAGGAATCACTGAATTCCAAACCACAACCTCGCAGCGAAAAGACTCGGCCAAGCCCAGCGGAACCATGCGAGCCGCATCCCGACTTATTTCTTCTCCATCATCTCCTTCTCTCGTGCCCGAATATCTTCCTCTTGCGCGCCCATCGTGACCTCCTTGTCCTCGATCGCGTTGTGCCGCGTCCCAAAGTAGAAGTCCTCCGTCAGCAATCCCGCAACGAGCGGCGGGACCGCCGTCACGAGCGCCGCGATGAACAGCGGCCGCATCGCCCCATTGTACGCTGCGCGGCCCCCCCCGTGAGCGCACGAAGCCCGAGCCTGACGACGCCGTGGGACGCACCTTCGACGATCTGCGCGTGCTCCGGCACCCTGCGCGCGACGACGATGCTCCCGAAGATCCGCGCACGCTCCTCCGGGCCGTACACGTCCCCGAGGAGCCGCGCGAGGCCGCGCGGGACCTCGGCGATCCAGACCGCGGCGGCGACCGCGGAGCCGACGGCGCCGCCGACGCTTGCGCTCAGCCCGAGGAGCGCGGTGGCGAGCGCCATGTCCTGGTGCGGGACCGAGGCCTGCACTGCGACGCGGGAGCCGACGATCTGGAAGGAGGCCCCGACGGTGATGATGACGATGCTGAGGACGAGCACGGTGGTGGACGGGTTTGAGAGCGCGTAGAGCTGGATCCCTTGACCGCTGCAGATGAGAGTGGAGAGTGAGCGAGAGGTGCAGAAAAGGAGAGGGGAGGTGAGAGCGTACATGATGCGGACGCAGAGGCCGAATATTTCAAGGTACTTGTAGCGGTGGGTGTAGCGCATGAGGAAGCCTACTAGGATGCAGACGAAGGCGCCAGTGACGGTCTGGATGTATGTCCAGTATGTGTACTTTGAGAGCTGTCATGGCTCGTCAGCGTGTATGTAAGGAGCCGTAAGTCGAGTACTCGCCGACCACATAGACCCACGAGTTGAGGTACGTCGAGAACAGATGGCTAGAAAGGAAATAGACAGCTTCCATGAACGCGCAGCAAATCATCGTGCGGTTCCAGATGCGGCAAGGCATGATCGGGTGCGATGTGAACTTCCACTCCCAGACCGCTGTCGCGATCAGAAGGACGCCTGCGACGACAAACATTGCAACAAGAGACGCTACTTCATGATCAGCGATGCGAAGATGAAGAAAGTGCGGCGCGAGACACTCACGGTTACGGAAGCCGTTCTTCGCAGTGGTCGACAGAGTGAGGGGGATGAGGAGCATCGCGCACGAGAAACCGATCAGGAGAAGTCCGAGGGCATCCATGGCGTTCCAGCTTGCGATGACCTTCCGAGGTATTGATAGGCGTGCACCGTTGTTGACAGCTTTGTTCTTTGAGGTGAGCGATAGCGCTGTCCAACAGAGTGTGAGCGTTTGTCGTTCAGAATACAGCCAACGTGAATGCACCTCCTAGGTTCTTCGCTCTCCGCTCGCTCCAGAAGAGAAGCGTCAACGCGCCGGGACTGAGGGTCACAGGAACCAAAATCGCAAACATCCCGAACTAGAAAAACATGAGAATCATAGAGAAGACGGAGGCGTTATGAAGCTCACGCCCCAGCGCCAGCCGTTTGCTGAATTAGCAGCGATTCCAATGGTGATGGACGTCGAGATATGTAAACGTATTGATGAGTATAGGAGTGGCGATGAGGAGCTCGTAAACGACGCTCCGCCACTGTAAAGAGGTGATATCGGCGACAATGATGCCTGTGAGGAACCTCAGCCCTTGGCTACCGAGGGCATAGATAATCTCTCCTCCTGCGACGGCGTCGACCGTCTTGGAGGCCGCGATGATGATGTATCCCAGAGTAAAGAGAACTACGGATATCGAGAGCGCCACAGGACGCCCGGCGAGATCTGCAAGCTAAGCTTGGTTGGAAAAATGCAAGACCGGGAGACGTTCATGCACACCTTAGCCAGAAACGGCGTCGAGAGGCCGCTCACTAGAGAGCTTGCAACCGAGATGGTGCCGAGGATGGTATGCAGGCTTTGACCCCAGTGGTCGAAATGAGGGGATGCGCTGATGGCGTTGGTGAGTAACCAGACCGTGCGCAAGCTTGTTCGGCGAGAACCGCACTGACTTGCAATATCCGTCCCCAATCCGCATAGTACGCGGCGGCACACCACCGTAGGGCCCGAAATCGTCTGTCAGTTGGCGCTTACAATGCAACGACCCGCAGCGTCTGCTCGCGTGGTGTGCACGTGCAAAGGTCACGCGCAAGCATCGCCACCCCTTCACATCGTCAGCTCAGATCCCAGACCGTGGGCAGATCATCTTGCTCTCATTCACCTCTCTCGCCCTGCCCTCTCGCCCCGTCGACCACGCCCTCCCCGTCGTCGCCATGAGTCTCCGCTGTGCGCCAGGATGTGCCACCCACCCACCTCTCTCCCCTCCCACCGCTTCCCCCGCGAAAATCCGACGTCCCCAGCGTTTTTCCCGCCCAAATCGCCATGCATCTCACCCAGCACCTCTTTGACGCATACACCAACCTCTCCTGTCACTCTCCAGACATTCTGAGCACAGATAACAAGTGCAGCATCTACAAAGAGAGTCCTGAGACTTCCCGCGACATCGACGAGTCATCCACGATCGATCTGCAGCCCCGCTAGTGAGTAACTAGTCGGGTTGTTAGTGTTACATAAGCGATTAACACCGATCGTTAGTCTCGCGGCTTACCCGCCGTTGCACTCGACCTCCACCACCGCTGCCCCAGCGGACTTCCCCCCTCTCCACATCGCGCCTTCCTCTGGTGCAAGCTACAACGAAGATGAACCACGTCTTTGGCTTGCTGTGCAACATCGGCTCCGATCGTCGTACTCGGCGTTGGACGGTGCGCTAGGCGACGACCAGCCCCCGGCCTTCCTCAAGGGCTCCAAGCATCTCTCACAAGGCATCGATTGCGGATCCACGCAGGGAGTCAATTCCTACGAAGAGCTCTCGTCGTTGCGCTACACGGACGCACTCGCGTCGAGCGACGACTGGCCGTGCGGTACGCTCTACGACCCTTTCCCCTTCGACGGCGTCGCATCCCCCGGCTCCTTTTATGATGGCTTCTCCTTCGCGTCGTCTCCTACAAGTACCCAGGACTCTACGGAAGATGCGTCTTCGGTGTCGTCCTACGGGTCGTCGCCGTCCCCTACTCCTGCCCACGCCCCGTCGCCTCGTGCACAACAGCCCAGCCACGAGGAGCCCACGACTCCCGCCACTCCTCCTCCACGGCACATCCGGCGCCGCAATCCCGCCGCAGCACCCCCTTCCGCGTTCTCCGCGACCGCCACGACGTCCAGGAACCCGTGGAAGTGCCCGCACTGCCCGTTCATCCAGCACTCGCGCCGCACCCCAGACTTGAAGCGGCATATTGCCACCCACGGTCAACCTGACGTCGTTTGGACGTGTCGCGGGGTACCGCTGCGCTACGCCGGCGACCCGAAGTACACGAGGATGGCGGTGCCGATGGAGGAGGTGCAGGCGGCGGTGGAGTGCGGGCGGACGATGGTTGGGGGATGTATGAAGGAGTTCTCCCGCAAGGATGCGCTGACACGGCACCTGAAGAACCGGCAATTATCGTGCGCAGGGAGGCAGGCTGTGGAGGAGTGGCATTGCGTGGAGAGCTGACGGACCCGTGCGTTTTCTACTGGCTTTTCTCCCTTCGCTTTCTCCTCGATGTACCGTTCAAACTTCAGCTGGTGTTGAATACGTCACGTGTAACGTTTATTCTAGGAATTCGATCTTGGGTCGCGCATACCGAAACGTGTGTTCGCGTCGTCTAGCTCAAGGTGCACGTCATGTAGCCACTTGGATGTGCTTTCGTTCCGTTTCGTGTATCTAGTCTTCCAATCACGGCGACGGTCGGGTCAACCGTGGCTGAGATGACAACGAAGACAAGCAGATGATGTCGCCTGGTAAGTGAGCAACGACTCGACTCGCGGAAGGAGGGGACTCACAACGACCTCTTTCTCTAGCATATCTCGTGTGGTTATACAGATGCCGTTGCTCATTGCACGGCTCTACAATTGACAACAACGGGAAAGGCGGACATCAACGTTTCAAACATAACAGACCGTCAATGCCGGCGCCTCAGCTCCAGCATGTCCCGGTTCAGCGTACGCACACCGACAGATACGACCCTCCACGCGTGTCTCCGTGAACTCCTCGATGGGGTCTGCGTGGTGTCCCGCCGCGTCGATGCGCTCGGCGAGCAGCTCGGGCCACCTACCGCGCCCTGACATCTTCGATGGCCTCGTCTGGAACCTGGGCACGCTGGACGGCGAGCGTCCGCAGCGACGGACACGGCGTCTCGGCACACCACGGCAGCGCCCGCAGGACCTCGTCCAGCAGCGCGCCGACGAACTCAGGCTAGTTCGGCGTGTCATGAAACGGCGACAGGCGGTTGAGGTCCAGGGCAAGCGTCTCGAGGTGGGGGAGCGCCTTGAGGAAGAACCGCAGCCCGCGCATGTCGAACCTCGTCGTGAACCGGACGTGCAGCTCGCGCACAGAGGAACCCGAGGTGGCCGTTCTGGATCCAACAGTCGTCGTAGCCCTCCTGCGCATTGTGGAAGCGGCCGATGGGGTGGTTGGCGCGGGCGGGGTTTGGCAGGCCGTCGAACACGACCGCGAAGGTGTATGGGAGAAAGAGAGACATTCGGAGAGGGAGTCGAACTGCTCATGCTTGTCGACTTCCTTATCCAATCTGATCTCTCCTTCTGCCCTGTTCTCGCCTCACGAGCTCTGGCACCAGCCAAGCATTCTCATGTCCGCCGCTGCAGCGGCGATGTCCTGTCCAGAGAGTCTGTAAGATGATCTAGGACATTCCAAATCATGAAGACAGGTATGTCGTAATACTCACGCATGCCGTGCGTTTTCCGCGTCACGGGAGTGTGCAACTTCGGTATCAGGACGGAGACGTCGCACCTAGGGACTTGGTGGAGGACGGCGAAAATGCGTCCCTTGGACGGAGGCGAACATCCCGGTCATGCGCTCCTGCTTCCAGGCAGCGCGAGCCGAGTTCTGTCTGTCCTTGATACGTATTCGTGTAGCACCACCAATACCGTGCAAGATCTGGGCATTCAGGGGTCAGTACGGAGACCCTTGTGCCTCGGATACGTGCCAAGCTCGCCTGGAAGACGATCATGTGGATGCGCTTTGGCGCACAGAGGGGGCCACGTACGACTTCAAGTATTCGTGCAGGCCTGCCAGCGTGCGCATAAAAGAGGGCTGAGACTCTGGTACCTCCATCGACTCACCCCACCTCACACTCGCCCACTGCTTACCCGTCAGCACACAATGCAAAGCTACTTGGGAACCGCTCTCGTCGGAGGAAGCCAGGGCACGTTGAACGACGGCCTGCTCTTCCTGAACGGCGCCGGTGAGCCGTTGGACTGACGCGATACGTTAACGGGTAGACCGCTGACCTTGCTCCCTGATAGGAAACCTGGTGTTGAACGACAGCGGTGAGCGCTCCCTTCGCATGGCCCATTCTAGTGTCGTTGACTCATCGAAAACACAGGGAAGAACACGCTCAACGCCTCCAACCCTGTCAAGAAGATCGACCTCGCCCACGGCTGGGTGGTACGTAGCCCGCCTTCAATGTATTAGGAAGCGTGCTCACCGTTGGCTCCGGACGGTACTACCAGGTGGACGGGATTACCGTCACGTACAGACTCGCCAACGGCGGCACGTCCGTGGTGACGAACGGAACCGTCCTCAGCACCCCTATCAGCTCCGTGACTCTCGGAGACACCGAAGTGTTGGTGGGCGTGTTTGGCCGCGCGGGGATGCACTCGTACTACAACCGCGAGCTGGTGATCAGCATCGGGTTCGTCATCTTCGACACCGCCAAGATCACGACGCGCACCGCGGGGGTAATTGTCACGCCCGAGCACGCGCATCACTGAGGTACTGACGCTGAGCGACAGCCGTTCGGGAACGGGGACGGAAGCAACCAAGGAAAGGCGTTCTACACCCCCGACGTGCTCGCATTTGGCAGCTTCACGACCACGAACGGAACGAGCGCCGCAAGTGAGTACTCCCCTTATAGTACGACCGGGAGTAATTGCTTATCCTGATCGATTAACAGTGGGTCTTTCTGGACTCATGGTGTACAGGAAGCCGGTGTGCTAGACGCGGCGCGGCGACGTTCCCTAAGTGCCACGAAGGGACTTGGAGTTAGGATGGAAATCAAGTCAGAGTTTCTTGATATGTTGTAGTGCTAGGAACCACCATCAGTATACACCGTAAAACGAAATGTACCGTGCCTCAGAATTTGAGCGTATCTCCAACACACCCGCGCGAGCAGCAGTGACGTTGAGCGGTGAGCAGTCTGCGATGGCGCCCATTGCCGTCAAACCGAAAAGTCGTCGGAGTAGAGACCACACGATTGGGTAGCTCGTGCCGCCACAGCCCGTCGCTGAGGTCAACCGTCAAGGCCCAAGGGCTCCCTCGCGACCCAGATGATCCAACGTGCTCTCGATGCGGAGAAGGTACGCCTCTGAATGCCATTCCCATCGCCCCTCGTACTTATACTTCATTAGGCGAAACAACCAAAAGCGGAAGAAGAGGCCGGCGCCCGACAAGGAACGTTGACCTCCACTCCATCTCCCTCACCACCATCTCATTTCCCGAAGCACTGCCCGCCCGACGTGCGCCGGTGGCGCAGCATCGCGTCGCGCCGGCTGAACGCCATCAAGCACCCTCCCACCCTCTTCTGCGCCTGGATAATATACACCGGCATCCCCTTAATGTTGATCCCACGCTTCCGCGCCTCCGCGGGTCGCAGCCCGTTACAGAACCACCGCGGCGGCGTCGAATCGCCCGTGTGGGTCTCCGCGTGTCGGCGCCGGTCTGGCGCGCGGGTGCTCGTGTAGTTGCAGTGCGGGCACTTGTTCGGGTCGACCTCGCCCGACGGGGCCGCCCCTGCGGGCGGCGCCGCGACATGCTGCGGAGGAGAGCGCGCCGAGGGGTCCGCCGCGGGCCTCACGATCGGCGCCGATGCCGGCGTGTACGGGAGCGGGGGGCTCGCCGTGTCCGGTGACAGGACCTGCGCGTTGCGCCGTGGGTAGACGATCACCTCGGTCTGGTAGCGCCAGTCGATAGGCGGGTGCGGGTGCGTGGGCTGAGCGCGGGTCGTCAGGCCGCCTGGCTGGGAGGCGGTAGGGACGGGGGCGGGGGTGGTATAAGTACGCTCCGACATGGTGCGAGAGTGGATGAAGGGTGAACTTGTCGACTGGTGCGGAGGAGGAGGAAGACGTTGTTGTGGTGAGTCGTCAGGAGGAACGCGCGCTCTTTTATATATACTGGATAGCCTGTTTCGCTTTGTTCCTCCAGAGGCGAGACGAAGGCCACAGCACAAGGCAAAAAAAGTAGAAAGTCGGAGTGCCAGCGGGATATCCGCCACTCAAGCGACTATTACCCATGTTGGGAAGGGGTGGCGATGGAGTCGCTCCGCACTGAAGGCATCGACCTTGACGCTGCTCTGCCTTCTAGTCCCGCCACATCTTCCCGAGCGAGTTTAGTCTACAGCTGCACACGTGCTCCCGGCGGCATAGAATCTGCGTCGCACAAATCAGCCCGCGCCGGAGCACACCCGGAAGCGAAACACGTACGATAGTCCCATCTCCCATTGTGCCGAAGGAGCCACTCCCAGTCCGCGCGGCCAAAATCCTCCACCGTCCGGAACGTGACCTTGCGGGGCGGCCAGTGCTCCGTCCACTGTCGCGGCGGGTACGCGTCGGGCCCGTCCGGGCCGGGGACGAGCCAGCGCAGATACGGCCCGAAGCCGTACAGCTCGAGCGCGGGCGGCGGGTCTTCGAGGAGCTGGAGCTTGTAGTCCATCCCGACCGGGTGCGGGTTGAAGATGTGCAGGTAGCCGAGGGAGGTCCTGCAGCGCACCTGAGCCCAATGGGTGAGCCAACTACTGTTGCAGCGACGGGACGGGAACATACGAAAGAGAGGAAGGCGTTCTCGATGAGGTAGTCACGGACGACGAACCCGCCGATGCGGAACGCGTTTATGTCCATTGGAACGCACGAGCTGAGCTGCTCGATCGTCTCGGTTGTGATCTCGGCCTCAAACCCGAGCGCGAGCGCTTTGATGGAAGGGAGCGTGTGCAGCATGCCGAGTATCGGCTGAGATGGAGGGAGACCCGACCAAAATTGGTCTTCGACGTCCGCGGGACTGATGTCAAGACGCTTCAAGATGTGCCGTCCAGCAAGAAACTTGCTGATAACTTCGAGGACCGCCGGCACGGAGGCTTCTTCTGCGCAGTTGAATCTAAACGACTCGAGAAACGGCAGCGTGTCCGGGACAAGGGCCTCAGAAAGCCCCGAGACGGTGGATGGCATGATCGTACGAAGTATGAGGGCGAGATCGCAAAGGCGCTCGCAGTGTCGGAGAATGAGAGCAAGCCCGTCAAGAATGCCTGTATGTGTGAGCTCCAAGACATTGACGTCTATGAAGGCGCGGGGAGGGAACATCATGACGAGATCACCAACCGCTGACAGGTGATGTAGAGTCGGAGCGTTGTTGGACACCGCTGAGCAAACGGACTGCACGGTAGACTCTTTGATCAGGTTGGCGTGGTAAAGGTCCCAAAGGTGATCGGGATCAGGATGCAAGATCAGCGAGCGGAGGTTGGTGAAGGAGACTAGAGCGTTGTTTGAGACCACTTCGATTCTAAATGGGGTGGGTGATGAGCGAATAATCCTATCATGACATAATCAAAGCAGCGTACGGGAGGCGTAGATGTTGTAGCGTGGCACCGGTGTCCTGTGCAAGAGAACGCAACAACGAGGAATGGTCGGGTGGTGGTGAACCGAACCAATCGACCGAGCAGAGAGAGGGCGCTAGTGCATGGATTGCTTGCTCCAGTTGTCCTGCAGGGTCGGCAGAGATAAGCGTCGTGACCTTCCATAGAGCTCACGCACTTACGGAGCTCGAAGATGCAAAAGTTGTTGTCTTCCGGGTAGAAGTGCACATTCAGCTTCCTGACGTGCGTCGCAAAAGACGGAGTAGTAGAGATACGATACAAGAGTTCCCAGGTACGGTTGTTCAGGTCGACAAGCTCCGAAAGGTCTTCGCTCGTCCGTTCGATGTGTGGCGGCTGCCAAAGCCCGAAGTGGAGGGTAATATGGCGAAATAGAGAAGCAACGACGATGGTGTAGTAGGGACGGGATACGAACAAGCATGTTCTCTTGTCTTCCAGCGGAAGTGATTCGAGTACAAGTCTCCAGATCTCCGGTGGCAAGTCCCTGTCCATGATGGTCGACGTCAGAGTTGAGTTGGCGCCCGTCTTGCAGCCACGCGCTCGTTCGGCGCCGATGGCCGGAGTTCTCCGAGCTGAGCGAGCTGGCACTCGACAACGAGGCTGACACTCGTGCTCTGCCACTCCAGTTGCCACCGGGGAGCGAGCATTCGAGCGGCGGAGACATAAGTTGCTGTAAGGGTTGGTTTCTGTACTCTGGATTGGTGGTATAATCTGACGCCCTGCATGATATAGCTGCGTCATGACGACCGTCGACGTCGACCTTCCTGGGGAGCTCACCGACATGGTCATTGAACACCTTCACAACGACGTTAACTCACTCAAGTTATGCTCACTCGTATGCCAGCAATGGCTCCCCGCTTGTCGACATCATCTTTTCGAAAGCGTGATCTGTTATCAGATCCAGCCTGACGGACGATCATTGCAGGACCTTCTGCATTTTCTGTCTTCTGGAAACCGCATAGGCCCTTTCGTCAGGAATCTCGTAATTGAACCGGGCGGACACCCCAACGAGCTCGGCGAAGTCACTGTCTTCAATCTGAGACAACTACTCCGTCATCTGCCCAATCTCCTTCATATCTCTCTCTATCGTCTTCGCATCTCCGGAGACACAGAAGCGCTCCTCCCTCCGCCCGGATCGAAGTCGTACATCTATCACAACTTGAAGAGATTAACCATTATCACCTGTGGATCCGTAGACGGCTCGTTCATTCCTTTTCTGTATCTCCTCCGCGTCTTTCGCTCTATTGAAGTTCTGTCCATCACGAGGCTCCTTGTTCGCTGGCAGAATTCCGTCAAGCTATCGCCTCTTTTCGCACTTGTAGCAACCTCTCTTCAGATTCGAGAATTACACATCAAGTCATCTTACCACGTCTCGACCGGGTTCGAAGGCCTCTTCCTCCTCTATGTTCACTCGAATCCTCGTTGGAGGTTGCGCGCCCTGCGGGTCGCAGTCATCGACTTCCCCTATACCAGACCATTGGACGACGTCCTCCCGCTGTGCACGGAAACGCTCGAGGAGCTGTGCCTGGACGTCATGCGCTCGTACTGGAGCATGGACGCGCTCTCCCGATCTCCCAAATGTGAGCCCCATCTCGCTCCTCTCCGTTCTCACCTCGCACCAGCGCCCACTCACGCATTGCGTTCCCAACAGACAGCTGGTCGAGCACCCTCTGGAACCTCCCCCCGCTGCGCGCCTGCACCGCGCTCACCCTCCTCAAGGTCAAGCTCAGCACCGCTACCGACGACGAGCCCGACGATAGCACGCGCCGGCAGGCGGCGCGCTCGGCCCAGGCGTTCGACGCCAACGTCACGCTCGTGCGCTGCGCCCCGCCGAGCGTGCGCACCGTCGTGTTCAGGCTTGAGCACGTCGGCGCGGCGAGCGACGCGTTCTTCCCCACGCTGCGTGCGCTGCCGTGGGCTGAGCTCGATGATGCCCTCGCGGTGATCTCGGGACTCGAGACGGTGATGTGCGTTGCACGCCGCTCGGAGCTGTTGGCGCGCTCGGCGGAGTACGGGAGGACGTTGGAGGAGTTTTTGCCGCGTATGAGAGGAGAAGGGAAACTGAGGATCATTGTGGGGGATTCGAAGAAGGAGTGAGGTGCGTGTAAGCCATATTCTGGTGTACGCTGGCTATTCA
>NW_025954412.1:0-37887 GCF_022376455.1 Epithele typhae | reverse complement strand
TAGCGTGTTATGTGCTCACTCCCCGGCTTCACCTCTATTCAACTTCGTAGTCTCCTATCGTCTTCGTTACTCATCGCCCTCACTCCCTCCGCCTATCGACTTTGCCACTGCCTGTCACCCATCACCTGTCATCCATTGCTCTTGTAGTGCTCTGTGCTCCGCTTCTTACTCTGCATGTTCCTCCCCTTGCACGAGCAGTGCACCCCTACCTTGCCTACTGCCCGACAGCCTTGCAGAGTGTGCAAATACAGGCACAGAAATCGACACCCGGACGGGGCCGTTCAGCGACGATCCTTGACGGACCATCCTCAGAGAATGTAGAGGGTGTCAACCTGCCAGATCTCGCTCACCTGTACATCAGCCACACCCAACCAACTGGGGTTTCGGACACGCTGAGCAGCATCACCATACCAAGCACACCCTTGTGAAAGTAGAGCGCCTCGTACTTCGGGCTTCTCCGGTCGAACTCTCCACCGACTCGTTCCTGTAGCTGTGTTACGGTCGTGGAGCACGGGAGCGCGGAGGTCGGGCGAGTTGAAGACGAGCGGGGGAAGGGGTCGGATTGGAGTACGCACTTGACCTCGGGAGGCTGGCGATAGCGGGGGATGCGGGTAGGAGGGCGACTGGGAGGAGCCAGGATGCAATCGCGTAGTGAGACAGTGGGTGCGGAAACAGAATATAAAGGTAATGGTGGCGGGTGGCTGAGACGATGACGAGCTCGTAACATGGTCGGTCCGGCCAAATAACAACAAGCTGTAGACTCTTCTACGTCCACCATGTATTCTACCCCGTCCTTTCATTGATTCTTTCTCTCGACCCGTGACGCTTGCGTTTCAACAAACCTGGGCCTCTACACCTCAGAGTTCTTATTCCTCCTTCCCCAGTCCATCAGTACTCTCCAAGCTTTTGCGACATACGACACCGTGGCGTTCTGTCGGGGCGTGTCGGCGGTGCGCGGTGCCTCCAGTGGGCAACTTCTCCTCACGGTGACTATCACCCACCAGGAGGGCATGTACTTTGAGGAGATTGTGGAGGCTCCTTCGTCACTATGGCAATCCCACCACCCCCAACGTCAACGTCTACTTCTCCGACGACACGTTTGAGAAGTGCACCTGGCGAGTGTTTGGAGAAATGAGGGAATGACGTACCTTCCTCACAAGCTTCCTCGGAGTCTCTTCGCTGTCGGTGGGATGGGGAGGAGTGCAATCCCTGATGGTGATGCTCGGCGCCGACGGCGATGCGATGGGGGCCCGTTCCTGGTTCCAGGTGTGCAACACAAGTGCAACAACTGTTCCTTCAACTCAGATATTCTGGGAATGGGTCTTCAGGACGAAGTACACGGTAGAAAGGCGTATGGAAGGGAATGTTCCTTTGCAATCCTCACTGTGAGGATCTATGAGGAAAATGAAGATGACGCCGATGAACTGGAAAGATGGCAGCAAATAGCCCAGTGTATTTTGGTGTTTGTGCCTGGGTGCGAAATAGATGCAGGGGTGAAACATAGGGCATGGCGGATGTAGGGGTGGCAACGGTAAGCACTTCTTTCCAGTCTAACCAGGCAAGTGGCACCAACCATGACACGGCAGAAAACCGTATCTTGTGGTCTACCTTGGCAATTTGGGAACTGCGTGAATAAGATAGTTGTGTGTTGAGGGAGAATTGACA
The DNA here is from genome assembly GCF_022376455.1 of Epithele typhae. NCBI lineage: Eukaryota > Fungi > Basidiomycota > Agaricomycetes > Polyporales > Epitheliaceae > Epithele > Epithele typhae. Next base: position 36,222 of record NW_025954412.1, on the reverse strand, counting down.
CATGGGGAAATGACCGCTATGTTTGGAGTCTCAATAATCGATATTATAGAACTTTGTCCAGGCCTTGGGAAACGCAAGCCGACGGGTGGCCGACCGGTGCACACCAATTATTCCAGCGGCACGCCCACCGCCGCCGCCTACAATTCTTGGGTGGCCGCTGACCATTGCATGACATGTACATCCTGGCACACACACCAAAGACAATGAACCCCGAGCCCTGCCAACCCAAGTCCCCAGGTCTTGGGAAACAGTGGCCGATCGGTGCACGCCAACCATTCCAACCACACGCGCAATTTCCATTCGCACGCGCAACGCACAGCCAGCAGGCTTCTCCACCCGTGCGAGCATCGGCCTACTATATTGTCCCACCATCGGTTGACCCTTCACCACTCCAAGCTTCCACTTGACCACCTACCCTGACCAATGAGAATCACAACGGGGCCTGCAGGCGACTCATATTCAGCGCGGCCGGGACACGCGGCCGGGCCTAGGCGAAGCCGGATCGTCGGCTCCAAGGGTTGAGAGCCCATAGCTTTAATAGCGACATCATCCTCGACCCTCTACCACCACCATCACTCGCATAGACGCCTGCCACCCAGCCTTCGAATTCGCGAGGCCCCCCACTTCCCTCCCCATTCCGTCCCCTTCAAGGGTCAAATGCCACCGGATCCAAGCTCTCAGGCTCTCCGGGGCAGCAGGCCGAGCCCGATAGACCGTCCAACACCTCGGTCGCGGTCTGTCACCCCATGAACGATCTCTCCCCCGCGAATTTCTTGTACATGAGCCAGTTCAATCCGTCCGAAGCAAGACGCGGGACTCCGAAGGACGCCCATCCACTTGAGAAAGCAGTTTCGGGATACGAGGAAGTCATGGTCGAGGCAGGGCTCATAACCTGTCAACGGGTACGAGTGCTGGCGAGCTAGCGAGAGAGCGGGGCTCACCTCAGTCTCGGGAGACGGGGGTGCATTGAACACTTTCGGACGGCGCTTAGCTGGTCGAAGACCCTGGGAGTGATAGTACCCTCGTCCGTGCCCGCTCGACCGCTGATGGACCTTTGGCTACTTTCCACACCTGCATAGCTGCTGGCAGCTCTAAATAACACAAGTTGAATACACATGCATCTACGTGAGTTGAAAGGTAAGACCACCCTTCACTTCCATATTTAGGTTGCCATCTGACCCCACTTTGCTTCTTACCACAACTGTCGACAAACTTCCCACGCTCGACCTCATACGGGGGAACGTCGAGCGTGCCCTCTTGTTACTTCTCGAGTACCTAGTCTACATAAGGACAACTCTAGGCAATATAAACGACCGAAAATGGGATCCAAGCAGGATCCGGGACTGCAGAAACGGACAGCAGAACCGAGGGCGGGCGCTCCACCCGCAAGCACGGCGAGGCCGGCTTCCCGACTCCTCCGTGGAAGCCCACAGAGAGAGGTGGTAATCGACGAACACCTGACGATAGTAGATGGAGATCAGGCGACAGAATTCCTCGAGCGACACGGCCTCATCCCGGAGGGACAACCCCCAAGCCGCGAGGTCCTCATCGCTGGGCTCTTCAAGTGCGCGGCGGACGCGAAGGGGGCTACGACCAAGGCTTGCATTGCGTCCCTGGCTCACTACACGAAGCTGGTACTCGACAAGGAACTGAACACGACACTAGCAAAGGCGATAACGGAGCGGGTCGCGGAAGACCTAACGGCAAGAATGGACGGCTTTGCAATGGACGCGGCAAGAGAACTCAAAGTCACGAAGGAACGACTGGAGGAAGCGGCACAGGAACTGGAGGAGGAGACGACGAAGCTCAAGGAAGTGCGGGAGACTCTGTCGCAGGGGAAAGGGACGGCGGCAGCGGCGGAATGGCCGTCGCTGCAGTCAGGTGCGTACAGTCCTAGAACCTCACACTCCGGCGTTGGGTCAGCCCCAGCGGCGGCCGTACCGCTCCCCCCTGCTCTCTCGGCGGCACGCGACGGGGCGTCCGTCATGGACCGACAGATCATGGTCCGGGGGCTTGTGGTGCCCAAGTCGGGAGGGGCGAAGACGAGGGAGGTGGAGATTATTGCGCGTGCAGGAGCCGCGATGGAGGGGTTGGCGAGAAAGGGGATCGTGCCCCCACCAGAGATCGCCGTAAAGTTCACGGCAGTAACGATTCAAGAAAGGGGAGACGTGGTCGTGATGACCTCCACTGGAGAGGCTGCGCGATGGATCCGGGAGGTCTGCTCCGGGCCTTTCGCGCAGGAGCTGCAGATGGGGGCATCGGTGGTGCAACGCACATACCCATTGGTGGTGGGAGGAGTGTCCACCGAATTTGATCCAAACGACGAGGAGGCGTTGCGGGGGCTAGAGGACGAGAACGGGCTCACACGAGGGAGCATTGCGTCGGCGGCGTGGATGAAAGCCCCAGAGAAGCGTTGGGAAGGACAGACAATCGCGATGATGCGGGTGGTGTTCTCGTCAGCGGCCGCCGCAAATTCTGCCATTGCGGAGTTCGTGGTAGCAGGCAGGCGGAGCAGAGTGCGGAAGCTCTCAGAAGAACCGCTCCGATGCCACAAGTGCCATACCTATGGGCACCTTGCGCGCAACTGTGGCAAACCTGCGGACTCGTGTGGCCGCTGTGCCTCGGAATTGCATGCGACGGACAGCTGCCCGCATAAGATGGATATGACGAAGTGGAAGTGCGTAAACTGCGGCGGGAATCATGTGGCATGGGACCGAGTCTGCCCAGAGTACAGGGGACGGGCGGACAGACTCTACGAGCGCAAGGTCGGGTCGGGATACCGTTTCTTCGTGACCCATGACCCTTCCTCCTGGGAGCTCAGTCGATCTTTTACACATGGCAAGCGGCCATCCCCGTCGCTCTGGCAGGAGGCGATTCAACCGGCCATGGAGAAAGGAGGTGCCTCGCGCCCGTCCCAACAGGAAAGGCGCCGCCTCTGGCAGACGAGATTGACGGACCAGGTGGAGGTGGACCACGCCGACCTAGACTTCCGACGCGAACAGCCGACACCCTCCGACCAACCCCTATCCCCATGAACGGTACAACTCAACCAGCACCCCCCACGATCCGCCAACTCCGCATCCTCCAACTCAATGTCAACAAAGCAATCGACGCACAAACTGAACTGCTAAGCTCCCCCAAGATTGCCGACTACGACATCATCGCCCTCCAAGAACCTTATCTCATCTCTCCAGGAAGGACGTCAGTCGTGAACAAATGGACAGTCGAATACCCGGCTGTTCCCGACCCCAAAAACTCGGCGCGCATGCGGTCTCTCATCCTCGTCAATCAGCGCCTCTCTACCAACACTTGGACCCGCCTCCCTGTCGCTCATGCTGACGTCTCGGCCATCTCAATCGCAACAGGCGACCGGGTGACTCACCTCTTTAATCTCTATGTCTCACAGCAGTCGGACTCCGCCATCCGGGCAGCCCGCCACGTCGTCACCAAAATCGCCCGCGAGGTCCAGAGGTCGGGGGACAAGCGCACACATTCGTTCATCTGGCTCGGCGACTTCAACAGGCACCACCCGCAGTGGGACGACGAACGTAACCGGCACCTCTTTACCCCACATGCGCTGGAGCGTGCGGAAACTCTTCTCAGGGTGGTCGCAGACGTAGGAATGGTTCAGGCACTCCCACAGGGGGTGCCGACACTCGAAGCATCGCGCACCAAAAACCACACTCGGCCGGACAACGTATTCTGCTCGGACGACCTCCTCAACGTCTTGCTCTCCTGCGAAGTCATCCCCCGGCTGCGTCCACCTAAGACTGACCACTACCCCATTGTCTCAACCTTCGACATCCCGCTGACCATAGTCGAGAGACCGCCACGCCGAAACTTCCGGGATGTCATCTGGCCGGAGTTCGAGAGCGGGCTGCGGGAACGACTCGGACAGCTCCGACCACCAGGCCCAATCACATCACCAGCGGACTTCGAGGCAGCACTAGACGACGTCCTTGACACCATCTCGACAGTCATTGAAGAGTGCGTCCCCCTCACTAGGGAGCAGCCCTACGTTCGGCGCTGGTGGTCGAAGGAGCTGGAGGAGATGAGGAAGGAGAAGGAGCGCCTCTCGCGCAAGGCCCACAAGCACCGGAGTGAGGCGTGCCACCCCGCGACGGTGGAGTACCATCGGTTCAGAAACCGCTACACGGACCAAATCCGCAGGGCGAAGCGAGAACACTGGACGTCGTGGATTAGCGGTATAGACGCAGACACCATCTGGATCGCTAACCGTTACCTGCGCAAGGGTGACACAGATGGAAGCGCACCACGCGTCCCGTCACTCAAATCCACGGCAGCCGACGGCACCCCATGCATGCTTCACACGAACGAGGAGAAGGCGGCAGCCTTCCACAAAACTTTCTTCCTACCCCCGGCGGCGCCATCGTCTCCCCCCAAGCCCTACCCACCCCCCAAGTTCAAGTACCAACCAATCACCCGGGAACAACTCCGCCACGCTATCGACTCCACACACTCGTACAAGGCGGCAGGACCGGACGGCATCCCGAACGAGGTGTACAAGAACTGCGCGGACGCACTGATCCCCTTTCTCCTCCCACTCTTCCAGGCAACTTTCGACCTCAACTACTACCCCCAACGCTGGCGCGAGTCGACCACGGTTGTCCTGAAGAAACCGGGCAAACCTGACTACGCCATGCCGAAGGCCTGGCGCCCAATCGCTCTCCTCAACTGCATCTCAAAACTCCTCACAAAATGTGTTGCCGACATCCTGCGCTACGAGGCGGAGACACGGGGACTCGTCGCAAACTACCAGTTCGGCGGCAGGCCAGGGAGAACAACATCTGACTCACTCCACTTGCTCACGAAGACAGTGAAAGATGCGTGGCGACGCGGCAAGGTCATCTCTGCGCTCTTTTTGGACATCACGTCGGCATACCCAGCAGCTTCTCCGGACCGCCTTTACCACAACATGCGGATGCGTGGAGTTCCAGATGAATACGTCGAGTGGCTGCGGGTGAAGCTGGCAGGCCGCACTACCACTATGGTCTTTGACGACTTCGCATCCGACCCCTTCCCCATCGAAAGCGGCATCGACCAGGGCTGCTCTGGATCGGTGATCTTCTACATCTTCTACAACTCCGATCTAGTCGACACTGCAATCATCGACAACCGGGAGCTGTCCCCTGGCTGCATGGATGACGTCTACGTGCTAGCCGAGGGGGATGACTTTGAGGGCGAGGACGGGGAGGGAGCACACGACAAGCTCGATGAGGTGATGACCAGGGTGGGAGGTGGCTTCGAGTGGTCCCGCGATCACAACTCGGAGTTCTCTGTCGATAAATTCGGGGTCCTCAACTTCACGCGTCGTAACGGAGCAGGTGTGGGGCCACCACTCCGGCTTCGACGTGGCCGCCTCCGCCGGGACGACCTTCTCATTCCAGCCGCTACACACCACCGCTTCCTAGGCGTCCTCCTCGACCCTCGCCTGTCCTTCTCCTTCCACCTCGCAATGGTTGTCGCCAAGGGCGCCGCACTCCTCAACCTCTTTCGTCGGATGGCCAAGGCCAGGTATGGCTTTACACCAAAGATGATGCGTCAGCTATATCTCTGCACGGTCCTCCCTGCGCTCCTCTACGCCCTCGACGTCTGGTTCACTCCCATCAGAGCGGTGGAATGGAAGTCGACACGACACGGCTCCGTGGGCATGGCAGAGGAGCTCGGCAAGATACACCGCCGTTTTCTACTCCTGATGACGGGAGGCCTGCGGTCGACCCCAACGGCGGCCATGGAAGCTCACATGGACATCCTCCCCTTTCCTCTTCTCGCTGACATGTTCTGCCACCGCGCTGCAGTGCGCTTACGTACACTCCCACCCACGCACCCCCTTTACACCCCTGTTAGACTAGCTACAAGCCGCTACACTAAACGCCATAGATCACCCCTCTACGAGCTCTTCGACGCGTACACTAACTACCTTCCAGGCAGGGACACCATGGAAACCATCCGCCCGGTTCGCCACCACCCACGATGGCGGGCTCAGCACAGGATCTGCGTCAAAGCGTCGAAGGAGGAGGCCGAGAGGGACGAAGAACGCTGGGCCACACGCTTGGGCATCCGGGTGTACTCCGATGGCTCGGAAGTGGAGGGTGGTGTCGGAGCAGCCGCAGTACTGATCATCCCGGGCAAACGGCCGCGCACCCTCCGCTACTTCCTCGGCCCATCGCATACCCACACTGTCCCCGAAGCAGAGGCAGTCGGCACCATCCTCGCCCTAGCCCTCATCCGCCAAGTCTGTCGTCACGAGAAACGTGCGTCCATCGCCCTCGACGCGAAGGGTACCGTCGAGTCCTCCCTCAAATCTGACTCAGGCGCTGGCAAATACCTCCACGATATCTTCCACGCTGACTGGAGAACACTCCGAAAGAGACACCCCACACTCCGTCTCACCCTGCGGTGGGTACCGGGCCATGTCAACATCCCGGGCAATGAGCTCGCCGACGAGGCGGCAAAGGAAGCGGCAGGGGGCCGCTCCTCACCCAAGAACCAACTCCCGCCATCTCTCCGCGACCCCCTTCCCGTCAGCTCGTCGAAGACAAAGCAAATCTTCCGGGACCATCTCAAAGAAAAGGCCAAGAAGGCGTGGAGGGCGACCAAGCGGGGAGTAGCTATGCAGGCCGTCGACAAGTCACTGCCATCGCGATCCTTCATCAAACTCATTGAACACCTCCCACGCCGCCACGCAGTCGCTCTCTTCCAGTTACGCACCGGACATGTCGCGCTCCGCAAACACCTCACTACCATCACCCGCAAGGGCGGCGCCGCGTGTCCCGTATGCACTGAGGCGGACGAGTCCGTCCGGCATTTCCTCTTGGAGTGCCGTGCATTCGAACCGTGCCGTGCCGCCCACTTTGGCCCGCTAGGGCGTAACGGCCGGACCCTCAAGAAACTACTTGGTACTCCGGAAGGCCTCATCCCCCTTTTCGGATACCTGGAGGAAACCGAGCGCCTCCGCTCGGTCTTCGGGTCCCTCGCTCCACCGGACTCCCTGGCCGACGCGCTCGAGGCGGATAAAAAGAAGGAGGAGGCGCGGTGACACTGATCTCACCGGTCTCGCGCGGTAAGGTACCCTGCCATCATCTCTTCCGAAGGTGTGCGCGTCGTCGAGCTCCTCCCCTCCCTCCGCTCCCCCGTTTCCTATGCCCCTCCCAGTCTCTCTCTCCGCTCATCTCTCAATATTCTTCCATCTCGATACTATCTATGCCCCTATGCCCCAAGCCTCCATCTGTCCCATTTCTCTACTGTACATAATACGCCCACATACTCTACCACATCTCAAACGGCCGCCCTCCGCACTGGGCCCACACTAGGCTATCGCAGGTACTGCCCCTGCATCCATCGCCCCTAGGGCACTTGTGTCGTTGATACCCCATCCCCCCAGTTTCGTGAGCCCGGTTCAAGTAGAACTAGACCATGTATGTTACGCCTACCATAGGGCTTCGCCCTCGAGGGCGTTAAACGAGGAAGACAAAAAAAAAAAAAAAAAAAAAAAAAAAAAGGGTTGCCATCTATACATTGTGTCCACTTGTCCTCACGCCTTGCATATCACTCTTTCTTTGAGGTCTTCGGGCATTTCTGGCTTGAGTCAGTGATTTCCTATCATGTATGTATCATTTATTGACATTCACATCCATTGAAGTGTCTCTCGTTATCTTATCATGACTGATTGCTTTCCAAATGGTTTTCTCTCATGGCTTTATTTCGAAAGCCAAGTTAAGGTCGTCCTTTATCATGACTGACCCCCGAAATGGTCGGTGGCGTCGACGTACGCGAAGAGGTGGGGAAGCGCATCTGGGTGGGAGAGGAGGTAGCTCAGCTTGCCACCGCCCTTGCCGCCAAGCTTTAGGTGGATATGTTGCACACGCTCCCGAGAGTACGCCGTGCAGTGCAGGAGGAAGTGGATGACTGTCTCCACACCGGCACCGCAGGCTGGACAGATGTCGGTCTCAGCGCGATAGATGCGGTGGAGATGCGCAAATAGTGGGGCGTGGCCGGTGCGGAGTTGAATGAGGAGGCGGGAATGCTTGCGCGTGAGCGGGGCGATGAGTGCTTCGAGGGAAGGGTGGAGTCAATGGGTTTGAGTCGAGCGCTGCGGGGTGATGCGCCCCAGTGCTCCGAGACCCTCGTTTGTAGTGTGGCCACGTGGGCGGTGCGGAGGGCGGATGCGCAAGCGGGGAGACACTTCCGGAGACAGAGAGGGAGGGCTGCGACGCGGCTGGAGTCGCCTCTCACAGTGAGTTTTGGGTGCTCGTTGGCGAACTCGTTGCCGTCGATGCCCAGTGTTATTGTGTCGCACCTAGGGAACCCATTGAAGCCAGCACATTCCACATACAAGGCCCAGGGCCTCGGGAAACCTAGGCCGACAGGTGGCCGACCGGTGCATCCCCGCCCGCCCACCGCCTGCCCACCGCTTCGCCCGTTCTTCCACAAACCATTGGTGACGACGGCCTCGCATTCTATCACACTGAGGAAACCTATTGAAGCCCGCACGGCGCCCATATTGGGCCCAGGGCCTCGGGAAACCTAGGCCGACAGGTGGCCGACCGGTGCATCCCCGCCCGCCCACCGCCTGCCCACCGCTTCGCCCGCACGGCGCCCATATCGGGCCCAGGACCTTTCAGGGGTTCTTTGAAGCTGTCTAGGCACTGTTCGGGGTTTTTTGCGACCATATAAGAAAGTATTTTTGCTCTTCACGGGGGCTGTGGTGAGTGCAAGCTTCCCCAACCGTTCGAGCATCACCCGATCATGTTTTCAGAACATCCACTGTGTGCCCCAGAAGATGCGAAAATGCCAACTCCCAAACATGTGCTAAAGTGGGACATACTTGGACTCAAAGTAGGCGAAGGCACGGCTTACCGGCTTCCGTTAAGTTGACAAAATACCCACTCTGGGTTGTCTTTTATGTGGTAGTATTCACCTCTTTTTTTATCTATTCACCACATCCTCCACGGGCAAGTGAAGTGGGGGTTTCACCCATGCAGAGTCGTGCTAAGTGTGACTCCCCGAAGTAGGAACGTGTGCGACATAAAATGGGGTTTTTCTCATCTTCACAGAAGATGCACCTGCCCCGTTGGATGCGGCACCGTCGTCGCACTGGTCCCCACCGGTTGCTCTCGCGCACAGGCTCGGCCAAGGCAGGATTGTATTTGAATATAAATAGTACGCTTCAACACATAGTAAAAGTGGACGGAGACCAACATAGCGGCGCCTGCACCTGCCGCGCGCACCTCGCCTTCCGCACAGCACAAAGGTCAGCGCGTTTGGCCTTTTAATGGGCCGCTGCGTGATGCTTCGCGAGGGGTAGAGAGGGAGAGGCGATGCCCTGGTCGTTGCTGCGGCGACGCGCCGGATCCCTGCAACGCGGCCCGTGGCCGCTCAACCTGCTCCAGCCGGAAAGTGAGCACGCCTCGCCCCTCCTCGCCCGCGCGCCGATGTGATGACGCAGCGCCGGGCGTGGGGGGCTTCCCGGAACGTCGTCGTGGGGGCCGATGTCGTTGGCCCAGCGGGTGGTGGACGGACATGAAGAGTGCCGTATCGCGCGTGCTAATAGCGGAGTCCGAGAGGCACATGACATGCGAGACGGACCGTGTGAGCGTCGAAAAAAGGTCGTTAAGAGAGAGGACGCACAGAGAGGAACTCCCTGAGCGTGTAGCCGACGAGAATTCAGTCCTCAGGAGTGTGACCACTTGGTGCTGGACGTCCAGGATTGGGACGCTTGTCAGACGAGACACGCGGTCAGCGCGAGGTTCTGCTTGCTGCGGTTAGCCGCTGGGGACGGAGACGTACCGTTCTCGAGGTGTTCTCGCCGGAGTCCGGGTTTTGCCGTGCAATAGTCCGCTACAGGTTGGCTGGGAGGGCAGGAGAGGTGGTCAGCATGAGCGAGGGTAACCCGTCTGGATGAAACAGACCGTGCCAACTGAGAGCTAGAGCGGGCTAGGAGACCTACGCGACTACGGGGAGGCGGGAGACAATGCCACAGTAGACGAACTGCCACGACTGGGCAGCCACATATCTGATGAAAAGCGGGCAGGCGCGAATAGGTCAGTGTCGGTGCCTATGGGGGGATTGGGAAAGAAGGCGAGAGTGAGGCTTGCTTGTTTGGAGGAAAGAACCGCGGCGGTCCCAGCAGGACGGGATCGAGAGCGCTGGGTCCAGCAGGTGGAGCTAGGGGCTTCGGAGACCGGGGTAGTCTGAAGAGCCGCTGGCCCTCCGTCGCGGTGGGTCCACCGCGAGCTGTTGGCGCGGATGGGAGGAGCTGGGGGCGCCAGCTGCGATTGACGTATCCCTCATGTCCTAGGCGCGATGAGGGCGTTGAACAATATGCCACCGTCGCGACGCCTCGCTGGAGGCTGGTGCATGTCCGTCCGACGCCCAGAGTGACATACTGCAGCCTTGATCAACCCGGGAATGGGGATGACGTCAGGGTCTTGCAGGGGTAGCCACACAAGCGCGACTTGACCCGCGGTCGTGTCGTGTGCGCGCCTGATCCGTGCGATGAGAGCGAGGATGGTTGGGAAGAGTAGTGCGGGACTCGGTGTTGGAAGTCGTATGAGCTGCACTGTTCGGGGTGACCCGAACTCAATGTTGGCGTCTCTCTGGTGGAGACAAAAAGCTAACGGGTCTAAGCACTTACAAAGTGACAACAAAACCAAGCTCGCACTGTGCGGCGGCACTGAGCAGGCTGAACTGCTATGGGGCGGATTGAGCGTGGTCACCAATGCGCGGAGCAATGGGATAGACACTCCGAGCGCGTGCGCATTGGAGGGTGGAGCTCGGCCTCGGGAGTGGGAAGGTTGTACGTACTTGTGGTCTCAGGTAGACTGCTTCAGCTTGCGGCATTTCATGACATTCGGGAGTAGCTTGAAATTCGCCCCCCCCTGTACACGCCCACATTCACCCAGGGCAGCTCCCCGACTCGCGTAAGGCGCATGGAGCCTCGACGGTGCGTGTTGTTCGACGCGGGTGTCGTCAGAACAAGTGCGAGGGGCCCGATAAGCCCGTCGGGCGTACCGGGGCTCGTGTCCAACGACAACGGGTTCAACGACTACCGGGACTCGGAGGGCTCGTCACTGCTCTCTGCCACGTTCAAGATCCAGCTCTGGGACGAGACTGTAACCCTGCCCCGCTCGCCCAGCAGCAGCCACACTCACAATGGAGCCCCGAGCCGGAGGGCGGGTGGGGGAGCCCAGTGACAGGGCCGCTCGGGGTCTGCTGTCTGCGCGTGCGCGGTTCCTCCAAGGGGCGAGCAGGAGTCTTGGAATGTGGCTCAACGTCCTCCCCGGGTCCCGGCGCCGATGAGCTGAACGGCCCCCATATCGGTGGCGGCAAGTGCGACGACCCGGAGAGCGAGCGAGCACAACATGCCGATGAAGCTGCCCCACCCTTCCATAAAACCGAGAAGACGAGGCTCCAGCTCCGAGTACCACAAGCAGACGGGATACTGCGCAGCATTAGCAGGGACTGTTACGGTCGCGGAGCGCGGGAGCGCGGAGGTCGGGCGAGTCGGAGACGAGCAGGAAGTCGGGATCGGATTAGAGGACGCGCTTGACCTCGGAGAGGCTCGCGGTAGCGGGGAGACGGGCAGGAGAGACGACGGGGAGGATCCAGGAGGCAATCGCGTAGTGTGACGGTAGGTGCGGGAACAGTATATAAAGGTAGGGTGGCGGGCGATCGTATGCTGGGCGTCCGTAGCGGGTGCGCCCCGAAGCTCGTAACCAGACAGGCGGTGGAGCAGGCCATAACAGGGACCATGAGCTCAAAACCAGGACCTTTCGCGATCTCGGGGCACGTCCTTATGGACACCGCGCAGCTCGCGCTGCGGGAGGGTGGCCACGCGAGATCGTAGTCAGTGGTGAGTTTCAGGCGGGCGAGAAGACAACTTGACGAGATGCACCTCTTCCGGGGAGACCGTGATGACTGCCTCTTGAAGCGAGCGTTGCGTGGGGGACGGGGCGCGGGTGCGTCGGTGAGGTAGTGGTTGTGGAGGCCGGATGGTTTGGTACGAGGGGCGTTGGTTTGGTATCTATGCAGGTGCCGGCCGAGCCTGCGAGGCCGGTCCCCAGCGTCCGGCCGAGCTCTGGGCGCCTAGGCCTCAAGCAAATTTCCCGTGCCGTCTGCCCGTCTGTCCGCGCGCCTTCTCTCTCTCCCCCTACGTACCATCCATCGTCTTCTCGCACCCACCCACCACTCCCTTTCGCTCGCATATTTGTTCGTATTAGCTGCCTATTGAAATATTTCGCACGTGCCATGGGCTCTCGCCGGACATCACCAAATTGCGGCGCGAGCGATCCCGCCCACCCGGCGGCTCGCTCCGCTCCGCGTCCGCGCCCGGCTCTGCCGGGCCCAGGCCCAACCCCCGCTGTCCGGCGTACGCCCACCGATCTCGTAGAGCCGTCACGCCCAGCGACGAGGCTGGACGACGAGGGACAGGGCCGGGGGACGGGCGCTCGCTGGTCAGTGTCACTGGTCACGCGACGCAGCTAGATCACGGCCCGGCGGCTTCGAGCGGCACGCAGACGTGGCTGCGCGTATGGTCCCTTGGTCCCGTTCCACCTGCCTCCTGCACAACGCGTATTATGAGTCGACCTCGGCACTGCGCGCGTCCTCCGTGCTCGTCTCTCTTCCATCCGTCATAAAGGTCGTCTTCTGTCGGGGCCGCATAAAGGTGAGCTCTTCAGCACCTCTTTGCAGGTGAGTACGTCTTTTTGCCGTGTGTATTCGGAGTCCCGTGCCATTACGCCGGTGAGTTGATGTGTCCGACCCCCCGTTCTGTCCTTGGCCTGTCTCTGTTGCCCGCCAGGCAGGCAGCGCCCATCACACCCACGATAGGTAAGTGCGTCTATGTGGCCAGAGTTTTCAACTGTGTACCTCGAGCTGTCTGTGTGAATCCCCCGCTCCGCCTGCCATCATGTTGTGATGCGGTAAGGAGAACGCCCTAATGGACCACGGGCGCCCGCCGCCGCCCTCTACCACGCCTTGCTGTCTTGTCGACGCCTACGACGCGTCGAGGATATCCACGCACTCCCTCCTCCTCCTCCCACTTGAACCTTTGGCGCTCTCACGCGCGTCCCCTCTGCACACGGGGCTGCATGCGGCCGGCGCTGTATACTCGCCGCCCCGCCGCCCCGTCTTGTTTCCGCTGTCCGCCACCGACTTGCTTCCCCCACCTGTGATGTGTGCTTCAACCCTGCTTGCTGCGCTGAGGACGTCTAACTGCACACCCTCGGATCTAAGAACCTAGCTGCATAGTTTGAATAGGCGATCGCCCGCCAAATTGCGATCTGCCATCCCAAGTGGGAGCCAGATCTCGCCTCAACACAAGCCAGACCGGTGGAATTGGAGTGCCTGGCTTGATTTCCATAGCCTCATTGTTCCTCTTCGGCAACAGTAAACAAGAAAGAGTGAGCTCACATGGGCATGAGACTTGAGCATGAGACTCAGGAAGTCGGATAGAGTAGGAGTGTGACAGATGTGATGCAGCATGGGAAAGGTGAGCACTTGAGCACGAAGGAGAATGGATCAGGGGTAGCGCCCCCGTCAAGACACGACGCACCATCCTCGCTCTCGCCCTACTCCGCCAGGTCTGTCACCACGAGAAGCATGCGTCGATCGCACTCGACGCGAAGGGGACGGTCGAGTCCTCCCTCAAGTCTGACTCTGGTGTGGGGAAGTGCTTGCACGACATTTTTCACGCGGATTGGAAAGCACTACGAGGGCGACACCCGTCACTTCGCCTTACGCTACGGTGGGTTCCCGGCCACGTCAATATCGAGGGCAACGAGCTCGCCGACGAGGCGGCAAAAGAAGCAGCTGGGGGCTGCGCGTCACCTAAAAAACACCTCCCTCCCTCCCTTCACGAGCCCCTACCCGTCAGTTCGTCAAAGACGAAGCAGGTGTTTCGCGACCACCTCAAGGAGAAGGCGACGAAGGCGTTGCAGTCGACGAAGCGCCGCGCGGCGATGCAAACTGTGGACAAGTCCCTGCCGTCCCGGTCCTTCCTCAAACTCACCAAACACATCAGCAAAAGGCGTTTTTTTACGGTAGCGCCCGATAGCGCGCGACTCTGCCAGATAGGGACAGGCCGTCTATTGTCTGAGCGACAAATGATGATGGCGGAACGGTAGCAGCTGATATTCATTCGTCTTTGATATGACATTCGATCGCATTTTGTGGCCGCATACAGGATATGATGTATTTACTACAGACGCTAGTAGCTTAGACAGAAAGCTGTAGTCGATGATATGATGATGATAGTAGACGATCATGCGCCCCTCCAAGGGTGATTCATGGCGCGCGTGGGGTGCATGAGATGTTCGTATTGAGCTATATGCTCAGTTCGTGAGCGCGCGAGGATGCGGCCTCACCCGCGCGGGCAGGTATCCGTTTTCTGCGAAAAAGTCTGGATTTTCCACCAACTCTGGGGCCTTCCCACAGTGTGATATGCGAAAATACACTCCTGAAAACCAGTTTCGAGGGGTTCTGCCGAAATTGATTGCAAGGTCATGGTGTAGGCAACCTTAGGCCCAGCCGGAAAGCCGTCTAATGAAATCGAATCGGAGCGAATGAAATCTGACCATTAGATTTCATTCGGTGAGGCGAATATCATTAGATATCCATTAGATCGCGGGTTGAATACTGTCGGATACAATCGAATGATCCCGTATCCCAGGCGAATGCTTTCTGATCCCGGGCGAATCAAATCTAATTGTTGTCAAATCCCTGTCGAACGTGACCTAATGCCAGTCTGTTCCAATCGGATGCACAATGAATGACAATCTGTTCCAATCGAATGAACAACGAACACAGATCTATTCCGAACGGATAAAAAACAGATGCACATCTATTCCAAACGGATTAAAAACGAATGTAATCTAATTCTACGGTCGCCCGATGCAGCGCGCTTGTGGGAAGCTGCGAAAGGATAATAGTCAGCATGGCGTGCGCGCAAGACGACAAGTGCAAGTGTGAATGTTACCAGAGGGGCATGGTGTAGTTACTTTGCCTTGATGTTGAGCTAATCAAGGTCGTCAGAAGTATATATGAGAGTATAGTGAATAGTACATACGTAGGCTTGCCGCTCTTCCTCATACTGCTGTATTCCGGAGGATCACATTAGTACAGTGCAGTCGTACAACAAAAGGCTGAAACAAACCTTGACGAGGTTTGGCGTCGTCTTGACCACCTTCCAGTGTTTGTTGAATTCCGGGACACTGCCGTCGGGATGGTCCTTCAGCCAGTGCCTGCCGCAGATGCTCCTGATTCACAAATGAGTGGATAACAGGCGTGAAAAGCGAGAGCACATACCGCACAGTCATA
Organism: Epithele typhae; assembly: GCF_022376455.1. Taxonomy (NCBI): domain Eukaryota; kingdom Fungi; phylum Basidiomycota; class Agaricomycetes; order Polyporales; family Epitheliaceae; genus Epithele; species Epithele typhae. The sequence goes on along the minus strand of NW_025954412.1, from coordinate 20,883 downwards.
CAACCGTCTTTGACGGCGAAGCGTTTCGGCTGTGGCTTCGGCTTCTTCTGGCCGAGAAGTGTCGTGGAGTTAGCATCCGCCGTGTCCGCAGGCAATTCGGGTCCTTGCACTGGCGCTGTCGACATGGCAGCCACCGGCACAGTGGGGGAACTCTCACTGGGGTATGTTGAGTAATGGCGAACACGCAAAGGATAAACTACGCACAGAGGGGGAGGAGTTGAGGGGTGACCAGAGGCAACTTCACCGACAGCAGCAGCGAGAAGATGGAGGGGGGCTCGGCCATCTTGCGTGGGCGCAATTGTGACATCCATATCCGTGGACCCAGGGCTCTGAACCGGTGAGGAAGGAGTGGATGTCGCGGAGGCGGAGGCTGGCTCCATGCTCCCGACAGCATCAGAATGGGAAACAGTGGGTACTTGGGATTCCGGGAGCGCGGACTTCTGCGATGCGGCAGCAAGAGCCTGCTGCTCTAGATAGTTGGTACTAGCAATGGGGAGTGAGGTCAGGTTACGAGCACAGAGGGGAGGAGATAAACCTACAACGCATTTCGAATTTGGACTCGCGGGCGGTCAGTTGGGTTGGCGTGGGTGGGGAGCGTCGTCGTGGGCGGGGAACCATCTTCATTACCAATCACAGGCGATGGCGGGGTACTGAGTGTATAGCCGTTCCCCATGAGATCGGAACTAGTCAGATGTACAATTAGCTTAGGCGAAAATCGTACACCTTGCAGTTTGACAACACTCACACTTCATCTGGTAACATGAGCGACGATGAGGTGGGCGTAGAAGGAGGCGACGGCGATGGAGGAGAGTTCCGGACCTTCTTGTGCGAGGTTGTCGAAAGGCCTGCAGGAGAACGCCTCTTCACACCAGCGCGCGAGCCGGGATGATCACCGTCATTGTCGCCACCGCCGCCGCCATTGCTGCCGTTGGCAAGGGCCGCCTTGCGTCCCCTGATGAACGCGGGATACCCCATCGTCGTGACAAGGATGGCTTTATAGTGAGCCTCGCAGTATCCCAGCTCTGGAAACGCCCCCTCCATCTCCTCGATGTACTCCGTGCGGACATCCGTTGGAGCGCGACCCCATTTTGCAGGCGCACGGCTGTCCTCAAGCAGACGTTCCCAGATCGCGCGAGAACGGGCTCGAATAAGGGTACAGTAAGCTCCACTCACGGGCTTTCCAGTTTCGTCTTCAAGCCACTGGAAGGTGTCGTTGTAGCCATGTGCTGCACGAGTAGGACCTCGCTTTCCGGGCTTCGGGGTGCCGTCGTCGATGTCTTCAGTGAGATCTTGAGCAGGATCGGTGATGGTCCTGGCTTGACGCTTGGCCCTCTCCTGCGCAAGATACTCGTGATGGAACCAGTAGTGGATGTTGGGGTAGTCAGTTTTCTTCGGGCGCGATCGGGCGACATTGCCTCCGGGCGGCCCGGCTGCGTTGCCCGCGCTGTTGGCCAACGCTTGTGCAAGCGCGGAACGAATGGCTCTATAGCTAGGAAATCAGGACGATTCATTCAGTTGGGAAAACGAGTACTCACCGTTCAGCCTCCAGCTCCGCTTGTACCCGAGCAAAGTTGTTCTGCAGGTCGGAGTGCGCGCTACGCAGATCGTCACGCGTTTCTTGAAAGGCGCGATAGCGCGGGCCAAATTGAGAGCCGTACCGGGAGAAGCCCGGGCTAGAGCTGAAGGGGGAGGACGAGAAGTCCTGCACACGAGTTAGCTTAGACAGATAATGGTAAGAAAAGTGACAAACCTGTTCAAGACGACGATCGAGATCATCTATGTAGTATCCGCGGTGTGGATGGGCCGTGGTCCTTGTTGGGGGTGGAAGCGGCTGAACCAATGTGCTAGTGCTGTCGCCCTCGTCAAATATGTCGGTAGGGTGGTGATTAATGGGGGTGAACGGGGGGTTCGGGTCCATAGTTGAAGGTGGAAGCGTTGAGAGAGGGGCGATTTAGAGCGGGCGAAAGCGAAGTTAGGTAAGGAGAGGCGAGCGTCGAGAGAAGGTGATGAAAACGGGGAACAGATATGCAAGGATGTGGAACGTACCGTCGTCTGTCGCTCGAGTCGCCCTTTTAACCCACCGCAATCAATTAATCACCAATCCATCCCAGGTCTGTTTCAAGCCTCAAACAAGCTCTGCCGCCGATGGCTATGACAACGCGCTAGTCAGTGTTGGGGAACGGAGAACGTGACGGCAGCTTACAGAGGCTGGATCCTACGACAAGGGCAAGTGCTCCGCGATGACTGCGGATGGTAGTATGCATGTCGCTGTTGTGACGTGTCCTAGATCGAGGTGGGGCGGGGCCGCGGAGGTCTGCGCGTGCGCTCAGGGTCGTTCATGAACTTGCGTGCCCACCAGGGCCAGTCCCGGATGTCGTCCGTCGCGCAGAGGAGGTGGAAGGCCTCCTTTCTGGCCACGTCGATGAAGGTGAGCTGCGCGATGAGCAGGATATGTTAGTCGAAGGAAGGCACCAGGGAAAGGTGAGTCGGGACTCACGCAGACTTTGGCAAAGGGAGGCGGTCCCATGGCGATCGTCATCGTGGACCGGGGATTGACGCATTGATGACTTGCTGCTTGTAGCATCGAGAAAGACTAGGTGAAAGTTGGCGCCGTTGTTTCGCGGTCGTCGAGCCACTCCATGTCGCGCCGCAGCCGGTAGACCTCGAGCTGGAGGGAAAAGCGTGCATCGAGACTTGCGGAGGCGTTGGCGGAGGGAGGCGGTCCCATAATAATCAGTTGTGGACCAGGGAATGAAGACTCGCTGCTTGTGGCATCGAGAGAGACCAAGTGGTCGGCGCCGTCGTTGGTTGGCGAGAATGAGAATGATGGGTGCGTCCTCACGGCGATGCAGCGCGTTTCCTCCGGTTCCGGGGGCGAGTGGACTCAGTGGAGAGGGAGCGAGGGCTGGTAGGGGTGATGGGATCGCCGCTGGAATGTGCTGGGCTTCGAGCGACCGCGATATCGAGGTCGCCGCGGAACTCTTCGGCGAACTCCCGCATGCGCTCCAGCTCGTCCGTGTTCTCGAGCAGCCCGCGTACGTTCTTGAGCTCTTCCTCAAGCTCCGTGTTACTTCCTTCCATCTCGCGCAGGACAGTGTCGTCCGCACCAGGGCCGCGCCGTCACCTGAGCTCGCAACCCGCGCTCGCGCTCTTCGAGTTTTTCCTTGGGCTCGCGCGCGCAGGAAGGCTCGGCGCCGCTGCCCGAGCGCTGCAGTATGCCGCAGGGCGGCTCGAGGACAAGCCAGACGAGACGAGACGTTCTCCGAGGAAGTGGGCCTCGAGGTTGTTGTTGAATCATCCTACGAGGTCGATATGCTGCAAGACGTGTAAGTACGCCATCTCGTAACCGAGCGAACGGAGACATACCTTAGTTGAAAGTAATACCACTCTTGCTAGGGATGCGGATGTTCCCACCACCATGTTCCGCTTCACCGCCTAAAGTTGATACACTCGAGCGTGTACTCGTGCGCGTGCGGACAGAGGGACAGCGGAGTAGGCGGGGGCCATCGTCTGCCTCCGTGCCTGGGAACACAATGTCTTGCAGGGAAGGGTGCGTCGGGACTCACACATGCTTTAGCAGAGGGAGGCAGCCGTGCGTCCGTTGTCGCGTTGGTGCCGCTGGAATGGGGCTTCGTGTTGCCGTTCATAAACTTCTGTTGCTGGTGCGCCTGAAAGGACATCAGGGACATGAGACCGTTCTCGACCTTCGTCGCGGCGGTGGAGACCGTCTCCTCGGCCGTGCACATCCAGCTCTCCCACTCGTCCCTGACTCGCCGGAGGTGCTCCCGCTCCTCCGTCCAGTCCTTGTGCACGCCGCTCCACTTGCCCTCGACGTTCTTCTTCCACATCGAGGTGAGCGACTCGCGCTCCTCCTTCCTCGCCTCCTCGACTGCGGCGACGGGGACGGTGGGTTCTTGCGGGGCGGCGCGGGCGGACTCAGACGCTTGGACGAGCTGTTCGGTAACCTCGACCTGAGACTGAACTTGCATTTGGACGAGGTTCTCGAGTGACGCGACCTTGGACTCGAGGACGGAGATCATAAACTGCGCGGTAGCGTGCTGGGCTCCGAGTGAGCGCGAGAGCTCAAGCGCCATCTCGAGCTGTTTGGCGAGCGCGTTGAGGCGGTCAGTGAGCTCGTCCGGGATCGTGGGGGCGGATGCGGGAGGAGAGGCGGAGGTCGGGCGGAGGGTGGTGGCGGGTTGCCGGAACGAGTTCGGCTCCTGCTCTTCGTCGTCCTCGGTCATGCCCATGCCGGTGTCCGCGGGCGGCCGAGCTCGTCGCGACTCCTCCGCTGCTCTTCCTCTTCCTCAGCCGCGATTTGCTCTTCATCCTCCTCGTCGACGCGCTCGAGTTCATGAGGGGTGACCGTCGAGATGCTTCGGGTGTCGTTGTTGTCCGATGCGAAATCATCGCCATCTTCGTGGCCTCGGACATGGTGCTCGAGGGTTCTGATGCCGGCCGTTGATGGGCCTCTTCCGCAGCGCGAGCGACCTGCGCTGGCATGACTGGCGGCAGTGTTGGAGGATATGGCTGGAGGTTAGAAGGCTAGGTGTTCGATAAGCGGACGATCGGCGGCGTTAACGAGAAAACGTACCAAGCTGCCACCGAGGGTATCGTGGATCTCGGCGAGACCGCTGCTGAGCGAGTGGAGCTCCGCACCGGTCTCCCTGCTCTTCTGCAGCTCCCCTTGGATCAAACCACTCTTGCCGGGGACGCGGACGTTCCCACCGCCCATGCCGCCCATGCCGACGAGGCCTTGAGGCTGTAATGTTGGCCGTCGCTTTGGCCCGGCCCCGTTCGAACTGCCCTGACCGTTGCCGAAGTTGAAGGGGCTGTTGCTGGCGCCGGGTTGGTTGGGCATGCCACCCATATAGCCTTGCGCACCCTGTTGCTGGGCTTGCACCTCGGCGCGCTGTGCGGCCTGCGCGTCGAGCTCGGTGAAGACGCATACTACGCGGGCAGCGACCTTGTGGTGGACGATAGTTTTGTTGTCTTCGCCGACGATGTCGATGCCGAATTCCTGCGGGAGAGGGGACGGAGGGACGGGAGAAGTCGGCGAGCGTGAGACACGGGGTGGGGGAAGCGCATCACAGCGCGGGAGGGAGGCTACATACGACGATGTCGTCAGTCTTGAGCTCGAACGGCTCCGACTCGAGGCCTTCTGCGCTCAGCTGCTCGCCGTTAATGAAAGTGCCATTGGAGCTTTTGACGTCCTTGATATAGATCTGTGTGAAGCAGGGAGTGGGTGTATGCGTCGAGCGCGCTAGGTTCGAATTGCGCGGAGACAAGTCGCGGGCGAATGAACATACCTTCCCGTTCTCCTCCCAGACCTTCGAGCTGTTTGGCGAACGCGTTAAGGCGGTCGGTGAGCTCGTCCGGGATCGCGGGGGCGGATGCGGGAGGAGAGGCGGAGGTTGGGCGGAGGGTGGTGGTGGGTTGCCGGAACGAGTTCAGCTCCTGCTCTTCATCGTCCTGCGTCGTGCTCAGTGAGCATGTTCTCCAATCACAAGAGACAAGATAGGATGGATGGCCCGTGCATGAGAAACGATGTGGGCGAGAACAGGATGGTACGCAGGTGGTAGTAGATGAATGGGAGACTGGCCAGCGCGTCCGGACTCCGCGCGTCCAATCATCTGGAGCCGCCGACGCGCGCGCCCACGAAACCTCCACACCGTGCGGCATGGCGTACTACAGTATCAAATACTAGTTATTCCCTCTCTCCTCCCAGCTCCCCCTCTCCCGCTTCATCGTCTGCGAATATATCTTCATCCCTCCCTGCGTAGTGTGCTACTTCCAGTCCGGGCTTCTCGACGACGCACCACCGGCCAGTCACATCTACGTCTCGAGTGACAATATGTCCCTCAACAGAGGGAATATGCTCCGGATGGGGAATCATCGCCACGACCGACTTGATACAATGCACCGGAACAACCACGAGTCCGTCATCACCACCAGGAAGGGAAGAGTAGATGGTCTTGCAAGATAGTTTGAGCAGTGTCGGCTCCGGCAGACTCCAGAGTGATAGCATGGCGACGCCTTGCTTCCGGTTTCCAATTTTGAGTACTGCACTTCCCCGTATCGTATCTCTCCGTTGAGTACGATCTGCCAAGCTAGTTAGCATGCCTGTATATATTAGAGCCACAACCCCGCTTACCTTCACATTACGGGAGACACGGAGTTTAGGCTTTGTCTTGCCACCCTCCTTCCAATATGATCTTGCAATCTGGCCATTTGGTAGAAGGAGTCTTGCCCAGCGTGCCACACGGAACGCGGGCGCATCTTCGTAGAGCGCCTTGTTGGGAGGATCGTGTTCCTTGAGGTATTCCCGGAGTGCATTTCCCTCTTCAGCACGAATTGTGCGCTCCTTCGCATCGACTGCCCGGAGGAGCACGTAACCAGACCCGACCTCTTCGGCGCCCCGAGGGTATTCTCCGGACTTGTATTTTGTGTGCTCGAGCTCTGGGAACATAGCCTTGAGCGCGTTGATCAGGGCTCTTCGAACAAAACGTTCAGAGAGGTTGGCGTAGGGATTAGAATGGTTCCGAAGCTCCTGTGTCAGGGAGCCAATGGCACGCTCCATGACCCACTGTGTGTAGCACGCTTGCGGGCCAAGCCGCTGAACTTCTGGGCAAATATGAGATAAGGCATGGATGCTTTGCCGCACAAAGTGGAGACGATCGGCACGACGATTGTAGTACAGCTCCTCGAACTCGGTGGTGAATTGCATGAAGTGGCTGTGTGCTTCAAGGAGGTCGTCCTCACGGATGCTGTATGCTAGCGTAATCCGGATGGCACGGACGAGTCGACAGAAGTTCACGAAGTATTGAAGGGGAAGAGGGGAAGCGTAGAGGAGACAGGGACCGAGACCGAAGACGTACATGAGGAACTCCCAGGCTTTGTAGCCACTTTTGATCTTCTCGGCCGGATTTCGTGGAGGACGATCAAACGATCCGGGAAGAAACCGGGTACATTCTGCCACTTGAGCGCCATCATCAGGCAAAAACACCTTGTCTCCAGAGTGCAACGGGGTCTCGAGAGTAGCCGGAGCAGCCTGAGACAAGTACCCTTTTATGGAGCATCTCGGAGCTCGGCGGGCGGCTCGCGCGTGCTCTGGAGTCTTGGCGCCAGCTCCCCGAGTGCTCTGGAGTAGCTCCGAGCACCCTCTCCAGAGTACTCTGGAGCAGTCGCGAGTACGTTTGCACCAGTGCAAATCCTGGGGTCTGGTCATCCATATCGCACATTCATTGGACAGGCATAAAATATATTGATTTGACGGGCAAAACAGCATGTACTACTGGTCGCCTACAACACTCCCGAGGTGACGAAACACCCTCCTACCCAGCTCCATTGCGCCCAGCGATCTCCGCACCCCCAGCCCACGACACCTCTCCCTGGCCCTGACAGCTACGACCCGCACGACGTTCAAGCGTAGCGCGGCTCCATGCACCGCATCGCCCGCACCCTCCGCCCGCACCCAAACAGAACCCCACTCACCGGCAACGCGTTCTTCGCGCCCCAAGCTCCATCTCCACGTCGCGCCTGAGCACCCGATGGCCGTGGACCCGCACCTGCAGGCCATCTGTGACTGCTTCGGGCCCGGCGGTGCGCACGCGTTGTTGCGCGCGTAGTCGCGCTCCCCGGGCTCGTGCTCATGTTGGGTATGGCCTCCAACGCCGTATGGATATGACCATGACGATGAGAGACTGGGCGCACATCTTCACTGTTGCGGGCCTAACCAGGCGTAACGCGCAACGGTAGCTCACGGGAGGAGCGAGCAAGGCTACGAGTTCTCATCTATCAAAGACTGTCAGCGGGGGAGAGGGAGACGAGCGGGAGGAGACGTACCTTACGAGCGCCGTGATGTTGTCGTATGCGGACGCAAGCAGACACAGACTGGGACGGAGGGGATCGCGGGGCTTGCCCATGAATATACAGGCGCAATACAAGAGCAAACAAGTAGAAATTGTACTTACGTACGAAAAGAACGCAGCTGCGTATCGTCGTCGAACAGGGAGGATGGTGTCGGGCGAGTGTGTAGTGCCACCCGCATGGACTTGGGCTGGGGCTTCAAGCAAATTGCGCGTCGGACGACAATGCGGGCTGGGAACGCGGCAGCAGAGCATCAGAAGGGGGAAAAACTCACCGTGTCGGCCGCCGCAGCGCCAAAGCATGCACGTCGTGCCATGCATTTGTGTCGTCCCCCGAGTGGCGTGCGAGACGCTTTCAGTCTCCGTGATCGAATAGTGTGTGCGGAGCGCTATGGAAGTGGTGAGAATCGGGGTGAAGACAAAGCTCGAGAGTCGAAAGGAAATGGATTTTAAAGACAGCGAAGGGGGTGCATAGAAATGGCGGAGAGGTCGTGAATGAGAAGGTCGTGGGAGAGGCTGCCGAGAAAAGCGTGGCTGAGGGCGATAGCGACTGGGAAGTCAAGACAGCAGGGGCGCCGAGAGGAGTAGCGAAGTGGGGGAAAACAAGAAAAGACGCGTGCGCTGGCAACGCCGACGGCGCACACGCGGCCTGCGCTTGCCGTGGGAATCACCTTCTGTACACAGACCTCGTTGCCTGGCACCTCGCTGTCTACTTCGCCACGCTCAACGTGTCCGTCTCGCCGCGCCTGGAGTCTCACCGCGCTCCACGCGCCCACCTCGCCACACTCGACGTGTCTACCTCGCCGCGCTCAACGCGTCTGTCTTGTCGTTCTTTGTGCGTCTACTTCGCTGCGCTCGACGCCGTCTCATTGTGCTCAACACGTCCATCTCACCGCGACCGACATGTTCACTTCGCCACACTCAACGCATCTACCTCGCACGCGTCCACTTTCCCGCGCCCGAGGTGCTTATTTAAACTTTACACACCCAGTATTTACTATGTAATAGTGCAATACTTGATGCAACTGCGGTTTCTCAGTCGAGCACATTTGGTCTCAAATAGCGCTGTGAACCGGAAAGGTAGCATCTCACAGCCTAAGCATCCCATTATGTCACCAAACTATACTACTACGTGCTTGTGTCCGTCAAAGGTCCCGATGCGAAACACCCCAACACCCGAGCACCCAGGTCCCGGTCCCCGGAAGCTCCTGACCCCCAGTGAAACCCTACAACTTTTAGAAACTTTCAAAAACGTGCGTGCGCATTTGAAAGCTTTTGAACGTTTCTACACGTGGCTCCGGACGTGTTTCAGGATTTGAAAGTTTTTCGCAAATCGCGGGGAATCGCACGGATGCGCACGTAATCGTGCAGAATCGTGTAGATACACGCCGAAAACGTTCATAATCGTGCAGAAGCGCGCTCTAATAGGACTATAAAGCTCGTATAATGCGGGTTATTACACTTCTATTGATGCTGCATGCGGGATACAGAACACGGAATACACGCATCGCCGCCCTGGTATCAGTCTGCGCTACGAGTAACGGGGCAAGTGGATCCGACCGTAGTCCTCTGGGCGAGGACCCGTGTATAGCGTGCTTCTTGAAGCACGATAAGAGACTCCAAGAAGCACCTAGTAAAGAACATGTTAGTCGAGCTTGAGAATGTAAGAAAGTAGACTCGCCCTCGCCCTACGTCTAGTTGGCCTTCTTTGCAGAGTTACTCCCGTCAGACTCGGCGTGTTTCTGTGGTTGCCTCGATCAGACCGAGCTCCTGGAATCGATAAAATGCTCTCTTACCTTCTGGAAATGGGGCATAAGTCGGTTCCATCAGGACAGACCAGTCCTCCGTCGAGAAGTCCTGCAGATACAGGTTCGGCTGGTCGTAGCTCTCGGGGAAGAGGTTGTCCTTGAAGAAGTCGACTTCCGGCTTCTTGAGTCCAGTGGCGAACACGACCACGTCTCCTTGAACCTAAAATGGATCTGACCACATTCGAAACCGAATGTGGAGGAAGCCAGGAAACGCGCCTCTCGGGGCTCCTTCCCTTCGCCTGGCTTCTCTTTTCGCCCGCCCACCTTGACTCGCACACCGTTGCACGTCAGACGCTCGATGTCGCACCGGACGTACTCGCATTGCCCGGCCCTGACATGCCCGATAAACTCGTCGTTGACGACGGGCCAGGCGTGCTCTTGAACATGTCGAGCCTCACGGGCACAAGCTCGGACGCCCCACGGTAGCTCCAGCACGCGATGAACCACTCCACAAGAACAACAGCGGCATCTCGCGCCCGAACGGCTGCGCCGAGATGAGCATGTCGACCACGATGTTCCGCGGGATGATTCACTGCGCGACATCAGTGGCTGTATGCGCCCAGCACAGACGAGCAGCGCACCTTGTTGTCGCGCACGAGGCCGTCGCGCCCTTCGCCCGCGCGGTCTCCACCGCCTCGACACCGCTCGCCCCGCTCCCGATGACGATGAGCTGCTTCCCGTCGAGGTCCGCGTCGTCGAGCTCGGACAAGTGCACGACGGCGCCCTCGAACCTCGTCCTGGTCGCCCTCCTTCTTCTCGTCGTCCGACGCGTCCGTGCCGTTCATGTTCTGGTTCGAATCCGGGGTCTCCGGGATCTCGATCCGCAGTGGCTTCCCGCGCGTCCCGATGGTGCACACCATCGCGTCGAACTCGCTGTCCACGCCGCCGTTGACGATCCACCTGGACTGCGACCGCTCCGGGTTCGTCTTGACGTCCGCGACGGACGTGACGGGCGTGTTGAAGCGCGTGCGCGGCTTGAGGTGGTACTCCTTCCACACGCGCACGATCTCTGTGAATGGGAGGGGGAGATGGGTGCATGCGCCAAAAGCCGTTGAACGAGCCCATCTAACTGACGGTCCATGACGGAGAGAGCGCCATGATCCAGGAGCTGGAGACGAGAGAAGTCGTGACGTATCAAGAACATCGTAGCAGTCGACGGCCCAGCAGAAGGCTCCAGATTGGCGCGCATATACCCACCATATACTCCGAAGACAGACGTGCTTGAGACGGGACGTGGTTGTGGAGTGAGCATGTACTTCGCGTGCACAGGAAAAGGGCTCCCGAAGGAAAGAACATTCATACCAGAAGACATGCTGGACCCCATGAGGTAATGAATTGGTTCTGCTAGGGCCAGCGGTAGACGAGAAAGTGTGTGTCGAGGGTGTTGCTGAGGGGATGCTGTGGGGATGCTGAGGAAAGAGGAGATGCCGAAAATCTGGAGTGAGGGCACATCTGGGGAGGGGCAACATTTTGGAGAGAGAGGATGGTAGGATGAGAGAACACGTCGAGGAAGCCACAACGCGCAACCACTTGGGCGTGCCGCGTTGCTGCTGCTTTGGGTCGTACCACGTGATCGAGACTCAACGCGTCTGGCACCGGCGACGCCAGAGTATCCCGCCTCGCTGCTTCCACTACCATCCTTTGCTACAGTGACAAGCGCGCGGCGCGCTGCCCCCATACGTTCAATGCCCGGTCGATTTTGGTTGAACAGCTCAAGAGCCCGTGACCTAAGCACGGTCATGTACTTAGAGCGCGTGAGGGCATCCGTATCGTCCGCCACCCCGCACGCGCCCGCCCGCTTGTTCCCCACGCGGCAGCGGCGCTCTCGGAGGAGCAGCTCAATCCCCTCCGGACGCTCCAGGAGAACGCGGTGGCCAGGTCGAGTGCACGCGGCTGAGGCAGCAGCGGTACGTCGTTTGTAGCTCGGTCATTCTGTTGCCCCCTCCCCCCGTTCCCTCTGTATCGCAAAGTCTCACTCGCGCAGTGATCGCCGTGTAGGCGCACACCGTGTATGCTGCTACCAGTGACTCTATCGAGCTCTATAGGGCGCCGACCGAGGTGCGCGCACTCAACGTTGCACAGGGCAACCTCCGCGCGGCTGGTGGTCGTGACTCGTACTCGCGCTGGAGGCGGCGGACAAGCGCAACAATAAAAACAAGAACAAAACCAATACATGTGCCTGCGAACGCGCCCTTGGAGGTGTTGCTCCACGAGTTAGAAATGAAGCAGCTGTTGACCGTGTACTGGTCCCTGCCGGCATACGACGCGGTCAGCAGCGGGTGCGGAGAGGAGCGCACTTCCCGCACATTGTCGCCTGCATGGATACATTTCTCGTCGCTGACCGCTATCCCAGGCTCTGCGAGGCTGCGCTCGTCCTCCGTCCAGGCAGCGTCCGCCGTCACCACACCGAATGTTGAGAAGACGGCAAGCTGGAACCCATAACACGGTGCTCGTCCTCCCGGATTGACACGGACGCGTCCCACAGCATTTTTCTCATCGAACGCCCGCGCTCCTCCCTACCGTACGAATGACCGAATCGCTGTACATGACACTTGTGCGAGAAGCCCGGACAAAGTTGCAGGAGACGGACGGCGGACAAGTCCGTGTGCAAGCCGGCAATAATGCAAGCAGCTGCCGGATGGGCACGGCCCATGTACAGATGTATCATTAGGTTTTCGCAATAGATGCCCTTCGTGTCATCAGATCCCGGTTCCCGTCAGCAAATATCCACGGCCGTTGAATTGCACTATACTGATGATCTGAGCGATATAAACGCCCGTGAGGCGTCCGCCCGGTTTTGCACGGATCCACACGTGCACGCTTTCACACGGTTCTGAAAGCCTTGCAAAGTTTTCGGCACGTTTTTGAAAGTTTCTAAAAGTTGTAGGGTTTCACTGGGCCTGACCCCTGGCCAACACTCTCGAAACATCCTGAGTGTCCAGCCAAAGTTTTGAGATCCACCGTGCACCCTGCGAAACACTCGAGGCCAACTGAGCGGTCTGCAAGACTCTCAAGAACGCCAGAGTCTCCCACGCCGCTCAGGTGTCCTCGAGGCCATCGGCGGTTGCTCCAGAGTGCTCCGGAGATCTCCCGCGCGTCGCTCGGGGCACGCGAGTCTCCGCGAGCTCGGGCCGGCGCTCCCGTGCAAATGGTTTTTTCCTGATGATGGACCTTCCAAACGTCACCCTGGAGGACGGCCCAGTCCCAGCGAGTCTTGTCGTCGGTCTTCTCACATTTGATTGTGCCGCGGAAAAGGGAAATGAGGAGATCGGTGAGGTTGAAAGAGACCAGATGCATCTGATCGGCAGGAAATCCAACCGGGGTACCCAAGAAGGAATTCGCCGGAAGGCCACGAAAGAGGCTTGGTTTCGCAATACCAGTCTTCAGTCGCAACCTCTTGTACTGGCTATCATTCTGAGCTGTGAGCAGCTCGTCGAGGCTGTTCTCGTAGCGCTGAATAATTGCTGCGGAAGTATCTAGGACACTTTCATTCAGGTTGTAGTCTCCGTGGTCACATCCCGTGACAGCGTAGTCGTGTGGCTTGATCAGCGCGGGATAGTATGTAGTTCCACCACCGGGTTTGTGACGTCCCCGGAGTGGGCAGAACAGACGACACCCTTGTGCGCCTTGGTGACCGACCAACCCATTCAGGTAAGTCATCCCGGGACCATCAGCAGTGGCGAGAAGCAGGAAGAGCTTCTGGTAGAAGACCCGCATCTGCGCCGCATCCCACACTGCGAGCTTCTCCTTGGCAAGAGCGGCAAAGTGGTGCAAACCCGGAAAGAGGAAGGAGTCGACATGGCTCGGCTTGTTTGGGCCTGGGATGACGCCACCGGGTAGGACGTACTTCATTTTGTACCGCTGATCCGGGGCCAGGTTGAAGACCACCCATATGTACATCCAACAGTCGGATGGCTTGTTTTGGTAGAGCTGCGCGCCATCCACGGAGAGCATCAGGACGATATCATCTTCCCCAATGTCTCCTGATAGCACTCCCTGAATGTAGTCCTCGCCGTGGTAGACATCACTGAACTCGCTGATGTGGTAACCGTTCTGCTCTAGCATCTGCAGAAGCCGCTTGGTTTGCCGCTTTCGGTGCTGCATCCTCTCCGCGTTCTTGGCGTCGCGGCTCTGAGCGACAAGCTGCGGACCGATAGGGATTGTGTCAAAAGTCCGACGGGGTTTCCGCTCCTTCGTCCCGGTGTCCTGCTCGTAGCGAGGCTCGCCGCAGATGGGACAATTCTCAAGATCCGACCATGGGCCCGTGAAGCCTACACACGAGTTCATACACATGTCGCGGGGGATGGGGGTGATTCCAGTGAGGTCTGCGACGAACTTTTTCATGTCGTGAAGAGAGGGCATGGATGTATCCGCATGCGTAGCCTGGTAGCTCTGGCAGATGCGGTTGTATGTGCTATCAGACGACGTAGTGGTGTCCACAAACAACCTAAGAGCAAACTTGAAGCCAGGATCCTGGAGGCGGGGATCGGCATCGACTGGAGTTTGAACCGGGTGTCGAAGTCGATAGAGGGTATCCGGATCGAAGCCGTCCTCATCCAGGGACGCTTTCTCAAGGGCGGCCTTGAAAGCTAAGGCGGTCCTCAGTTCGTTGTACACAACAGCGCGCGGCAGGCCGAGGGAACTTGTCGTCTCTTCATTGATATCGTCCGGTACAGGTACGAATGTAAACGGAAGGGCGGGAATAGGTAAAGCGGCAGCGTCACCTGACCCGGCGCTGGGATCCGTTGGAGGGAGAGGGAGAAGTGGCAAATGCGACAGAATGGGAGAACGTGAAGGGGACGACGGGGAGCGTGGAGGGATCGATGGGGAACGCGGAAGGATCGACGGGGAACGCGGAGGGGTCGACGGGGAACGTGGAGGGGTCGACGGGGAGCGCGGAGGCGAGCGCAGGACGAGCGAATTTGCAATATAGCCGCGAGCCGGCGCGATTTCCCCAGTTGCATCAGGCAGCACCTCAAAGCCGTCGTTAAACGCGATCTAACCCGTCCCAACCCTAAGCCAAGCGAAGACGAGTTGGCAAAAAGGGCGCACCTCCGCGGCGTCGATGTTCTCGCCAGCTTCATCATTCTCTTGCAGGTCGAGACGGAGACGCTTCGACGACTCTCCCGCCATGCCCTCACCACGACCGTATCCATTTTCATGCGCCTGCATCTGTCCAGCCTGAGTTGAAGCCTTCCGCGCACGCTTTCGAGGTGCCGCTTGCGACATTGACGCAGCAGCGGTCGCAGACTGGCGGAGAGGAGCTTGGTATGTCGCAGGGGCATTCGCCTGGTGCTTCTTCCATGTCTTCCTACAGCGGAAGACGCCGCAACATCGTTCGCAATAGCACCGCACCTTCTGGTTGGGCCCGGACTCTTGCTCGCTTGACATGGAGCTGGAAAAGCTTCAGCACTGGGGAAAGTTGCAGTAGTCTCAGGTAGACGCAGTGGAGGAGTCAGTTAGTGCAGAGTCGTAGTCGAGAGGGAAAGGATGGAGGCAGGGACAGAACGCAATCAGATAAGCGCCTGTTTTCGCGCATCCCGCGCGACATTCACGCGTCTGGCGCTTCCACTCGACGCGCCCCGACCCACGTCCACACGCAGCGTGACGTGTCGGTCACGAAGCGCTCGCTCAACCAGGCCAGCGATATGCGTGGGAGAAAGATGCCATGAAGATCAACCCACGAAACGTTGAAGGTCATATTTCATTCGATGTCATTCGATCATGGAAATTTATTCGACAACCATTCGCTCAGATTCGATTGCATTAGACAGCTTTTTGGCTGGGCCTTAGGGCCCGTGTCGCACGGAGTTCGATAGACGCCTACAGATGCGCTACTTGTCTCGTCCCACCACTATCTTACCGATATGCTCCTGCTTTTTCTCCGCAATCCGTTCCCTTATGATGGATATACCTGCACCAATTCCCATCGTGTCATGCTCCATCAACATCCACATCGGACACCTGTTACGGTCGCGGAGCGCGGGAGCGCGGAGGTCGGGCGAGTCGGAGACGAGCGGAAAGGCGGGATCGGATTAGAGGACGCGCTTGACCTCGGAGAGGCTCGCGGTAGCGGGGAGACGGGAAGGAGAGGCGATGGGAAAGAGCCAGGAGGCAATCGCGTGGCGAGACGGTAGGTGCGGGAACAGTATATAAAGGTAGGGTGGCGGGCGATCGTATGCTGGGCGTCCGTTACAGGTGTGCGCCGAAGCTCGTAACCAGACAGGCGGGGCAGGCCATAACACATATGATACTCGCGCGTTAATCATTCGCATTTCTGACACTCAGGAGGCCGTCCCGTCCGTCAACGCTGGCGTTAACGCAGACGACTTCCCGACAGAGTGGGGAGCCTTCGACAAGGTCGCGGCGCTCATACTCAGCCTCCCGCCCGGGTGCCGTGCAGCCACTTTCGACATTTCCGCCGCATACCGTATCACTCCGGTGCGCCCCGACCAGCAACGTGCCTTGTGCGTGTTCTGGAAAGGCAAGGTGTACGTAGACAGAGCCTTGTGCTTCGGGCTCCGCTCGAGCGCTGGGGTCTTCGGGTCGATCGCGGACATGCTCGTCGACATCTACCATGCCCGCGGCTTTGGGCACGTGATGAAGTGAGTGAACGATTTCTTCACCATCTGCTTCCCAGGACACGAGTTTACCGAGGATGCCTTCATAGCTGCAACCGCCAACCTAGGTGTGCCGTGGAGCCTTCCGAAGCTGCGCCGCCTCGCAGTACAGCGGCGCTTCACAGGGTACGACTGGCACCTGGAACACCGCACTGTATCAGACTGTATCTCTCCCCGAGGAGAAGCAGGCCGCGGTTCTCGCGCTGGTACTCGACTGGTCTCAACCCGGCGCCTGCAAGAACGTGCACGAGGCCCAGTCCTTCCAAGGCAAGCTCATACACGCGGCATCAATCTTCCGCCTCCTGCGTCCGTTCATCCGTTCCATCGGAGAATTCATCACGGAGTCCGACTCACCACGTGCTCGCCTTCACCCTCGGCGCCAATTCTGCGCGGACCTGCGCAGGGTGGAGCTCGGCCTCATGATGGCCATCCACCATCAGGTTCCAGCAGGCCTCCCTCCCAGTCGGCGCAGGTACCTCGCGCGCTCGGACAACACGGTAGTAGTGGCGGTAGTGAACTCCGGGCGAGCAAGATCCCCCAACACGAACACCGTCCTGCGCCGCCTTTATTCACTCTTGGCAGAGCACGGTCTGTCGGTCGAAGCGCGCTACGTGGCCACGGAGATCAACGTTGCCGACCCCCTCTCGCGCGGCGACATCGCAGGCTTCCTGGAGAGATATCCCGGCGCCGCACCTACCAGCAGCGACTTCTCGACGCCACCGCACCTGCGCGACCTGATCGCCAGCCTATCAGGAAAAACCCAAATTCCTATTGAGAGGTAATATAGTGGTAAGCCGATATACACCAACATACTGCAGCTTTTCCAACTCACCGCAGTTTACGGACACTATCGTCTTCCTTCTGGTCGCTTATGGGGTGAATAAGGTATAATTTAGAGTGTTTTAGTGTGTGCAGTGGATATCTGTACATGTAGTTAGCCAGTAATGGTACTTTCGACTGGATCCCGACCAGTATACGATAATCCCCCACTGCTCACACATCAGCACGCATAAATGGATCATACGGAAAACTGTCATTGCTTCATGGTCTAAATACTGCGACAACCTTGCGTTGTGCGACAAATGCAATCGCGGGCTGGGTGCGGTGGGTAACGAGACAGGGGCATTGCAACATGTCGGTGCGGATCCAACGGCGTGTGACTCAGCGAGTCGGGCATAGTGATCACTGCGTTGCTTGCGGGGTGCGTGTGCGGTGTGTGCCGGGCGTATACCGGTGGTGCAAAAATGCTCAGTGGGAGCGTCGCGCGGGTACCATACTGCGCGTGGAGGTTTGGGACAGGTCGTCATGCGAGGACACGTGCGGGACGTACGTCGCGCAGTCAGGGATGACCACGCGCGGGGTGAGCGGGGTGTAGGCTGAAGCACTGACGGCGATCGGCTTGAGGAGGAGGAGGAGGAGGAGGAGGAGGAGGAGGCGGGTGAAAGTTATGAGGGGGAAGCAGCCGTCGCACTCACCACAGACGCTGCACATGAGCGCATGGACAATTTAATGTTCAGCAGCTGTCGTGGAGCGTTAGAAACCCGCACCCACCCAGGGGCCAGGCGCGCCCGCGAGTCGATGACCACATCGCACTCAATCTTTGCGCCCAGCATCTGGTAGTAGAGAGGAGTCACCGTCCGAACGGGGTCGATGGGTCGGATGTGTTCGACGCGGGGGACATTGACATCGATATGGAAGGCTCCGGGGTATAGGAGATGCTCGGCGCGCCGTACAAGCTACGCGAGGAGCCCGCGCAGCGGGGTGGGGTGCCAGCGTGGATGGTAACGGGAGGAAATATGGGTTTTGGCAGCGAAGCGGAAGGTGGTTGCTGCGTCTTTTTGGTGAACGCAGACGCGACGATGTAGGGAGTGGTGGGGTGCATTGGTGATGACGCTGGAGATGGGAGAACGTACGTATTACGGCCCCGCGTGCGTAAGCAATGAAGGCGACAAGGGGACTCACGGTCACTGTTGGTGCAAGCTCGAGCCAGAGGGCCAGATAGCGGACTGTAGCCGCTTCTTGAGCAACAAGGGATAGCAAACAGTACTTGAAGGGACCAGAGATGGCAGTCATGGGGGGGCGGAGGGGGCCTGAGACGAAGCTAGATGGTGCTTGTGGCAGCCGAAGTGCGCAATACTTAGCGTGTGCCAGAGGCTTGATGGAGAGGAATAGTGGTATGCTGGGGACAAGATGAGGCAGGGAGCGTGGAGGAAGCGAGAAGACGACCTGAACTTGATCAATTATTGTATCTCGAAAAAGAGGGTGCTGCATAGGGTAGACTGGACGGAAGTTCGGACTCGCGCGCGACTCGCGAAATGAACACTGAATGTGGGCAAGACGCGATCACGGGATATGGTCGCCATATGTACTAGCGCCCATGCCCGACGCGCGACGCGCGTCCCCGCTCCGTGCTGGCAGCTATGTAGGTCTGGGAGGGACCTGCCGACTGGGTTTGGTATCGGTAGAGCAAAGTTGGAGATCTTCTCCCATGTCTCCGGGTCCGTGGTGACGTAGTAGCGGTATTGCGAGTCCACGGCCTGCAGTGATTTAAGCCGGACCTGATCAAGGTAGACAGGGCAGGTCTTGCTCTAAGCCGCGTGGCCGTCTTCTGCACCGTTCTTAGCCTCCTTGCAGGTAGTACAACAGTGGGAGTCGGTGTTGCGGATCGATATGGGGCATTCGGCTGTGCGGTGGGTCTTTGAGCAGGTGGCGCAGGTGTCTTTGTGTGCCGGACATGTCTGGGGGAGATGGAAGGGGGAGTACTGCTGGCACTGCTTGGCGCAGCGGATGGGGTCTGTGGAGTCCTTTCGGATGTCTACACGCTTGCTGTTGAGGGTTAGCCCTTTTCGGATGATTGCATTAGCAGCTTTCGCCGACCGTGCGGCCACGACTCGCAAATGCGCGGTCTGCTGCTCGGGGTGACGTCTCTCTATCGCCTTGATCCACCTGACACTGAGTAGTGTCCCCGCTTCGATCCCGTTCTCCTTTTCAATGCGAGACAACGCCACACTCTCCTGCGTGTCCAGGGGATGGGAGCATACTGTGCGACAAGTTTAAATGGATGGGGGGTGATCGTCGCCCCTGCGGACAGGTTCCGCGCGAATGCGGCGGCCTGAACGGCATTCTCTCCAATCCACAGAGCCTGCTCTGCACTTTCGAGCTCAAAAGCTACCCCTCCCTCGTGCAGTTATGTGGGGGTGCTTGGAGCCTGGAGGGGGGTCCAGGGCACCAACCTATTCCACCGCCGCCTTCGCGGTCAACTTCGCCTTCTCCACTAGCACCTGCTCCGTGACCCGCTTCCCCGACTTGTCCTTGCACGAGACCCTGTCCACACAGATCTCTTTCTCACAGCGCGCAGCCTTGTCTATCGACCGACGGAGTTCCAGCGGTGGGGCAGGGCCTAATGTCGCCTGCGCGGCGGCCTGCTTAATGCCCAGTGCAAACGACGGATTCGTCAGGGCCTCCAGGGCCGGTGCAAACTCCTCCTGTGTTCCAGCTCTACCAAGCTCTCCACTCTGTCCAAGCTTCTCCTCTACCATCTACAGTGTGGTCTCTAGCGAGGACGATGCAGCCTTGTACGCCTCCACTGCCGAGGTGTGTATCTCCTCCACCTTCTTCCCGACTTTCTGCAATTTGTGATTCGTGAAAATGGTGCTCACCTTCTCAGCGGGCGAGAATTAAAACAGGGCCGCGATCAGCTTGGCACACTCTGCTGTGGTCTTTGGCGGCATGAGTGTGATTGCGGCCAGGGCTCGGGTGACTTGCTCTTGAGATGGCGGGGTGTCGTCGTCCCAGTTGATTTGGTACTTCGTGAGAGCTCCATGCGCCGCTTCCACGCTGGGTATTAAGCCCTTCAGGGCCTCTAGTGTATGCGCTTCTGACAGGTTTTCGATATCATCTAGCGTGTAAGTCTTCTGCGGGCGGAAGGCGCCGGACGTGGTCCGGGTCGTCGGCGGGGACCCCTTATTCTTGGCCGGAAGGGGCATGTCGTCAGGTATAGTGCTTGCAGACCAAGAAAGAGTAAATAGTTAAGCTAGAGATAGTGTTCTACACGTCTACTGCCCACTCCAGGTAACAGAGAGGCGTGGGCACTTTTCTGATGGTGGCGGTAGCAGAAGAAGGAACCTCCTGCAAGAGGGGTCATGTCAAACTATGCAGTCAACCAGGGCGAGAGCGTGTAGGCGTGGTGCTGTAGCCTATGTTCTCAGACCCGAGGGTGTGCAACCAGACGTCCTCAGTGTAGCAGGCGGAGTTGAAACACACATCACAGGAGGAGGGGACAGTGAGTGCGGCCAGCGGAGGTGGACAGCGGAAACAAGACGGGGTGGCAAGGCAGCGAGTACACAGCGCGGGACGCATGGATAGCAACAGGGCGTGATACGGGGCGGCGGCGGGCGCCCGCAGTCCATTAGGGTGTAATGAATGATGCATCGCAGTGTGATGCCACGCGGAGCGGGGGTTCACACAGGTCGAGACACACTCTGGGTCCACGTCAACCCACTTGCCTATCATGGGTGTGAAGGACGCTGCCTGCCTCCGAATACACACACGACAAAAAGAGGTGCTGGAGAACTCACCTTTAAAGAG